>NW_009605320.1:10175-23054 GCF_000690535.1 Cariama cristata
TCTGACACCGTTATCAGTTGGTGTGGCTATCAGTTATCTGAAGTCTCTTGGCACCACTTCACAAGATAGAAGACATCTTTTAATGACAAGGTTAACAATCGTACTATGCTACCATCCTGTTTTTATAGCTGTCACCATAAATCTGAGTTTACATTTACTGAGTTAATTTCAATTTCTGTGATGGCTTGTCAAATCTTTTAAAACCAAAAGTACAGGAAATAATGGAGAGAAGAAAATCGTAAATGTCTGAATGGCTTGACTACAGGTATTTCTAGTTCCCTTCCACAAGTTTGTTCAGCATTTAATTCACATTTGAATAGTTACCTCTATCCAATATTAGCTAATGTCTCCATACTGCTAGTCATAGCATTTAAACATAATAGTATGATTCTGTAACATAAATAATTGTTGTTCTTTCCAGAAGAATCCTAGTTAAAATTTGTCATATCTGTTTTCTTAGGATTTGGTGAAAAGTGAGAACAAGAAAAATGCAAAACTCGCTATGACTAATTCACCTTCTACAAGCAACAAGAAAAAAGTTTGGGTTTGTTCTATTTTAAAGTTAGTTTGGCCTTTTCTGTAAAGGTGGACTTGTGAAAGGAAGAAACATTCTTATGCAGCAGTATCTTATCCTTATCTATGTACTTGAATAGGATTCTTAAACACTTATGTTGTCTTCCTACTAAATTCTATAAGCTAACCAAAGAGAGTAAGTCTATATTTGCCAAGAATATGTACTAGCTGCAGTGTGCAATGATTCAAAGGGAAGAATGTGCATACTGAATAGTTATGAAGACTAGTTTAAACATGCTATTAATATATGTGATGTTTCAGGCAATGCCTTTGAAGTAAAACTAAGGTTCATGGCATCAATATGCATGGCAATTATAAAAATATTATTTTAGACCTTAGTAGTAATCTGGACAGGTTCAGAGAGTGGGTAGTAGATTTATTTTCCCCATCAGTTTCCTCCAGTTTTATTTATAACTAGAATAGCTTGTCTAATGAAATACTCTACAACTTTGAAGCTACTTTTTTTTTAAGAAACTATTTTTTTCCTATATTACTCATACCCTTAAATGTATTCTGTGAAACTTTGACAACTTTTTTCTTCTGGGCATAAAATGAGATTGTCTGCATTGCTTGCTGTGGTAGTATCATTAGTATAATGAACAGAGATGTCAGTAGTGAAGTTCAAAATGTCAGCTTGAAAATACCATTGAAGTCAAATAAAATAGAATTAAACTTGAAGACAAGTCAATTTCCAGCTTAAACAATGATCTTGTATTTCTGTACAGATGTCTACTACACAGTCGTTTAGAAAAGAATACTCCTTAAGGAGGCAAGAATCTACTTCAAGTAAAAAGTCATCTAGAAGGAAAGATGGAACACTACAAAAAATTGGAGATTTTTTCCAAAGTTCTCCTACTATTATTCACTCTAAAGGTTTGTACAGAATAAATAGGGCTTATTCTGTGTTTTCTGGGCATTGTAGAATGGCTTTTTTCCACTATAATCTGTTAATGTATATGTGGTTAAAAGACACATCTGCTGCATTAAGTTGTTCTTTTGTTTATGAAATAATGGAGTCTGACCTGGGGCCTGCTATATTGAATCTTGCAGAATAGAAAAGGCTGTCTTGATTTCAAGGACCACGTGGTTCTAAAGTTTAGGTTAAGTGTGAAAGGTAAACCAGGTAGAATGAAAGGATGCAGTGTGGAACATGTGCATATAAAGTGCAAAAAACAATGATAACCGTTAAGCTGAAAACGTTTGAGTGACTTTGTTCTTGCTTACAGTAAAACAGTTAAAGGCAATTTCAGAAACTTGCCCTACTGCTCTAAAAAATTTAAGACCTGAATCTGAAGTCCAAATCTTACTTCGTTTTATAAGCAATCCCTCTTCCCCCACTCCCTGCTTTGTTTCTCTGAAAACTGTATTAATGTTTTTTGATGTACATGTGTGGGAAGGGAAGATTAGCTCTACAGAATCTGAAAGCTGGTGTCTCATGAAAATATTTGGAAGAATTAAATAAACTGACCAGGAAGCAATTAATGGATTTTGTTAATTTTAAGCGTAGCCTTGGGAAGATTAACTGCTAGGACTTTGCATTAAAGAATATATTTTTATTCTTTCCTACAGTAAGACATGATCTCTAAGTTACTGTGGTTTTTTCTTAAAAAAAAAAAAAAATAAATATTAAAATTAGCAGAGGGCACAAGGAATCACCAGCATTAAATTCTAAAAGACACTATTTGGTTGGTTAAAACAAGGTCATTCTTTATTCTATGTGGACAGTTAAAGTTAAGATCTCTGTACCCACTTGAAAACTTGACTTGCTAGAGAGTACATCTTCCTTACCTGATGTAAGACCGTCCAGACGATGATAGTGGGATTTTTTTAAATTTTCCAGGTTTGTCAGTTTGGTTCCATGAGGACAACATATCATTATCAATGGAAGCCAAATTCAGACTACTCAAAATTTCACCCTGAAAATACTTAATTTGAGCAAATGAGTTCTAGTTCATAACCTTTATTACCATGTCCTGTGTTTTTTCCTCTTTTGCATAACTTAGTATTGTTCGGGATTTCTTCTTTCCTTCTAGTTCATAATATGTATACACTCATCTCTATATAGAGCTAGTACTAATTTGATAAAACTATACAAGTATATAGAGAAAATCAACTCTCCCCTGTGCTTCTGTCAGCACCAAGAAGTTAAGCCCGTTACTCAATTCTGGTTGAAGTGTTTAACTTCCAGTGAAATCTGAATCCTAACTGATTTTTTAATATGCTATTTAAATGTGTCCTTTAAGCTTTTGCATCTGAAGCTATAGAAAACTCTGGCAGTCAAATACCACTTCTGAATTTTTATATTTAAAGTCCAGACTGCATCTGTTTCACTTTTAAACTGCTTTTAATAAAGCTTGCTTTGTTCATTAATTTTGAGGCTTAAAAAACCAGTAAGACATTGATTTATGATAAAACTTTTCTTCTAGCAAAGAAACTGATTGCGACAATAAGCTCTCCCAAGTCTGCAGAACCAGAAAGTGTCAAAGAAAACGAGCTCAAGCCAAAAAAAGCTAAGAAAAGGCTGTATTCAACTGATATTTCTTGCCCTCTTGATATCCCTGCTTCTTCGGTAAGTGATTACAGGTTAGTGTTCCGTCCACTGTAATCTGTTTCTGCAATCTTGGCTTAAAATAAATTATTAGGGGGATGGAACAAACCTGAAGGTCTAACCAAGTTGCAGAAGAGATTTGAAAGTACTGTCTTATTTCTTGATTCTGCCTAACCACTCCTTTTGGTCTCTTTTTTTCCTGCTGTTTTACTTAATTTTCTCCATTTTCTCACCTATCTTCTCTGTTTGACTGCTGACTTACCATATAGGTGATACAGCAGTCACAGAGATATCTTTAAATTTGGGTTCATAGATATCTTAGTTGCGGTATGTAGAGGATTACTTTTTCATCTACTACAGAAGTTGAATCATAAATGAACACCAACTTCTGGAAAAACAAATTAAGTATGGCGTAAAAGGAGAAATAGAAATAGAGACCATTAAGGCATCCATAGATTTGGAATAGCACGATTGAAACACTAAAGATAAAGGTTTGCATATACAATTAACTTTCCAGAGCAAGTAAGTACCTAGGGTAATTTCCAATTCTATGTAGGCACAGCTGATACTTGGCTTACTTTAGTATGTAGATACATCCATGCCTTTCAAAGCACAGTTTAGATACCCCCCTGGGTGTGCTTAAATTATGTTGCCCTGTGTAAGCCAGCCTATAAAGAGTCTTATAGGCCAAGGCCTGTTGTATTTGTTCTGAAATCCAACTTTATGGTTTTGACAGTAACTATAATGCTGAGCATACTCTTGTTCTGTTGGAAGTACATCTCTTTATTCTGTTCAATCCTTCCTTCCCTTCGCTGTGATGACTGTTTGCCCATACTGAGATATCCTGTTGAATGTTCTGTAAATTGCATGAATGGTGTGGCAGACACCAAAATGCTGTCCATAGGAGGATGAAGAAAATAGCAGAAATGCAGAGCAAAAGAAGCTAAGAAGCTTGGAAGTGAAAAGTGAAAGACTGAATCCCAGGAAACTCAGAGAAAGCCTAAGGAATTTAGGCTAAAAATATCTTTTCTGAACACTTCCAGTTTCACAAAATAAGTATTAGAAATTAGAACTGAGAGCTACTTTCAGATTGCATTTTTCTTTGGACTTTGGTATTTGTTTCAGCAAAAATGGAATTTTGTATGTGCCCAGTATTTCTTGCTTATTATGGTGCACTAAAATGGCCTCTATCCTTGGAGTCCTCTGACTAAAAGATAATCGGCAAATTTCATTCTGAAAACAGCTATAAAAAAAACATATTGTTGATTACATGGGTCTAGAAGTGCATGTCATCTGTTTCTGAAGAAATGCTGAGTAACTCTTGAAATACTGTCTTTTCAGATCTTTATAGAACAAAAAGAGAAGGAAAGTGATCATCTAATCATCAAGCGACTACTGCGATCAAGAACAGCTAAATAATCTTGCAAAAGCATGTTTGTATTTCCTAGTTAGGGCATATTTCAATTGTATTATTTGGGTTGGTTGTATATAGGAAATAATAGATACTTAGTCGTGTTCCTAAGTCTGTATACAGATGTATAAAATTGTTCTGATGATTTCCAGTTCTGACTCCATTAAAGCTGAAATACTGTTCAAGAAAGCTTGTGTCTGAATTTTTTTTTATTTTTGTTTAGCAATGATGTCTTTGGAAGTGTTCATGATTTACCCATTGTGTGGTAAGAACTATGCCTGTGAGGAATGGTTTAAGTTGCTTTTTTCAGGTGGCCAGTTTACTTACATAACTTCGGATTGGGAAAAAAAATGAGTACACATCAAAACTTGTTTATCCTTAAATTCTTTAAAAAGATTAAAAAAAACATTCTGTGAAGGAACAAAATAAAGGAATTGGCACTATGTGGAGAAATATGGTGCTTTTCATCACTTGTGTGGTTTTAATTTGTCTTCTATTTACTCTTTATAAGCATAATATTCATTCTTTGGGGATTATAATATCCATAAATAGTTATAATTTGCTGTTAGAAGTGACCCCTTCTCAGACAGACATTTGACTTTTTATTCTAACCATCCAATTCTGCTCAACTAGAACAGCTACTTTTTATATAGTAAGGTTTCAGCTTATAATCGGTGACTGAGTAAACACTGAAAACACAGTTGATTTTTATCAATGTAGCGTTTACTTACGTCACAGGCAGTGACTGTATTTCATAGGATTTTACGCTGTTTGAAGAACAGTACTGGTTATCTTTCAGAAAGAGTTGAAATTACTTTGACAACGACCTGCTCTTGACATGGATGTAGCAAGAAAATGGCAGTAAGTGATCATCATCTACTCTAATTTCTTGCTCATGCAGTTTTCTTATTTTTATTTTCTTGGACTACTGCCAGCCATACAACATTCTTTTTATTTGGGCTACTGGATTATTTTGATTATTGCTGCATTTTGGTCTCTTTGACCCATCATATCTATAATTCTATCATATCTTTCTGTTTAAAGAGTTCCTTATAAATCTGTTTTGCACATACATAGTATTTAGCACCATAGGAAGAGTATCTTGTTTACAAGATTGCTTTTTGAGGTTTGATATTGGCCTGACCACAAAAATGTATCAGAAGTTCTCTGTCAACATCCAGTTTGAGATTTTTTTTTTAAATGTCCTCCAAGTGATACTAGTTCATCAGGAACTACCAGTTGGTCTGTAGAGGCAGTGATAGCTTGCCAGATAAGTGCTACTCATTTTTGATAGTACCGCTGCAACCTTACTGTCCTTCAGAAATGATTCCATGATTTAAGTTATAAGTAATTTTTCGTTTATTTGTTTTCTTGGACTGCTTGTCTGTATTGTGTTTTGTTTGATTGAATAAAAAAAAAAATCACTGACTGACATAAACATAAGATGAAAATTGCTTTTATTGAAAGAAAAAAGTGACTTTAAATACCTGTTGCAGTTTAGCTTTAATAACAAATGTGATACCTTAAAAATGGAAATCAATGTAAAAATAGTCATTAGTGATATGGAGGGAATAAAAAAATAACACAAGAAAGCAGTTTATTTGATACTATTATGTATAAAGAAGTTCACTTTCAGTTCTTTGGAAGTAATGGGAAATACTTTTGTGGGGGTGGTTTGGTTTTTTTTGGTTCCCCCCCCCCAGGTCAACACTGAGGCTAGCTCAGTATTGTCCTTCTTTCAGCTCCTCTGGTGGAGAACAAAGCAAAAAGGTATTTTAGGACATCATTTCCCTTTTGCCTTCTGACTTTTCCTGATAAGTACTGTGGTTAACTGAAGGCTGAGCATGAATATGTCTCCTCTTTATTTTATTCTTACCTTAGTGTAAGGTTCATCAATTAGCTTGCAGAGCAAAAGAAATTGTTTTGGTTCGTTATCAGAGGGGAGCTTAGTCCTTTAACTAGCAAAGACTAAGATAAGCACTGTTTGAAAATTGGTCTATATTTTGACATGGAGAAGACATCTGGTAATACTTAATTTGTCTTTGTTATCTTCAGAACTTATTTGGCTGTAGGAAGGTGTATCCCGACAAAGTTGTGTGATGCATCTATTGCTGTGCATCATTGGCTGAAGAGGGAAATAAGAGCTTCTATATATGAAATTGGATCATGCAGTGCTGATATCCCAAGAGAACTCAAATCCCACAAAGGAAAGTTTCCTGGGGTAGCAACAGTGACTTCTACTTGTTTTGCCTTTTGTGTTTGGTTTTTTCTCCCCAAATTTGAGTAAATCTTCTTTCTGAAACTATCTGAAATAGGACAACCTGGTTCAGTATCAATCTCTTCTATACATTGAAAACTTCTGATACTTAAAATGAAGTTTCCTTTTCCCAAGAGAATAAGCTTAGATCCTTATAACTTTAATAACAGACTTAACACCGAAGTAGTGAGGCCAAGTCTTTTGTTTTCCCACGCAAGGAAGGAAACTCTTCCGTAGTATAAAATGTTTCTATTTCTGGTGTAACACCTGAATCCTGCAAAGTGCCTTGTACGGCAATATTATTGTCTTTGAATAGTTCCTTTTGACTATGTAGAGCTGTGAGGGACAATTTTTGGAAAACGGCCTGTGCTATACTTGTGTCAAGCTGACCCAATTTTTCCAATGGTTAAGCCTCATCTTGAAAAGACTATTCCTTGCTCAACTTCAGCTGGTTTGGGTGGACAGTTTTTCTCTTGCCATCTTCATTGCACTCCAATTACAGACATAACGAAGGCTTCTGGAAAGGAAAATATGAGGACGCTGGTTCATTTAGGTCAAGCTTTTCTTTTTGGCAAAAGAAAACAAGGAGGAACAGTGGCACCATTTGACCAGGCAGCTCATGAAGTGAGGGTAAGTGTTTCTGGAGTTAAGAAAATGAGAAAAGGGAGTAGAATATTTTTGATTTTTCAGTAATAGAATGGCTTTCCGTAGATAATACAAGTCGTTGAACGTTGTTGAAACTTGATTAGTGCTGTGAGAGAGGAAAAGTTAAAATGCTTTAATAAAATATGCCTACTTGGGACTCTACAAAGCCAGTGAATCTGTCTCGCCAGCGACGGTAGCAGCCCCAGGAGATGGCGCTGAGACACTGTTTGATCTCGGGTCTCCATCCTCAGAATTCCAGATGTGAGGTGCAGGGGGACAGAAACGTTTTACTTTGTTTTAAATTAGGCCACTTTTCATTCCATTTAGCCAAGCTTCATAAAAAGTTCAGAAAGGGGCCTTGCTGAACTGTATTCTCTTGGCAAAGTCTTAGTCCTCCAGATCTTTTTCCTGCTACAATGACACTACCCAAGCACACAAGCAATCAGCATATAGCCCTGTCATATTGGATTTTGTTTCTTGCGTCGTGATTCTGAGATGAAGTGTTGGTTTATATGCACGATGTCTACTGCAATGGATGAACAGGTTACTGCACAGTAACGTTTCACAGGAGTTTATATAACTTTCTCTTTTAAAAAATATAAAGGATGCTTCCATTGAAAAATTCATAGGCAGAACTGGAGGTCCTTCAAGACTTAAGAAAAAGTACAAGATCAAATTCATTAAGGAGCAGTTTGTTTCCAAAGTTGCTGGATTTAATATTTATAGATCTTTGTATTGGTGGATAAAGCTGTGGACTTTTTTCTTTTTTTTTTTTCCCTAGAGATGTTAACACTGAACACAGTTCATTTCCAACTATTTAAAGTATAGTTTGCTTTTAAAAATGAGTCCTTTTAATCATAGAGGAATTGCTAATATGATGTATCAGTGTTGTTTCATGTCAGCTTGGAGAGAATGGAAAATTGTGGTTAAAAGAAAAAGTGGATAAAGGAGAGGCAACGTGCAGATAAGATACTTCAGTACATTAAACAGCATGTGTATCTTAGATCTCCTTAAGTATTGTACCTTATGAGCAGGTGTACTTCACCATCTTGGAGACCTCATGTAAAGTGAATAATTCTGACTGTGTATGTTTGGAGAAAGCTGTCCAGTTATGCTTGTGCAGACTAATCAAGGAAGATATAGAAGTTCTTTCCTTGTCGTCTGTGGTCGATAGCCCTTAAAGCAAGACCAAAATGATTGCACAGGCTCTGTGCAAAACCGTAAATACTAATCCTCCCCTCAGTGACTTTTAAAACTTTGGGTGTAGTCAGATGAGCTGGTTGAAAGGTTCTTGGCCGGCAATATGTCCCCATGCAATCTCCTATGGATTCAATTGCTCAAAGGATAGAAGTGTGGAAGGAAGCTGACATGAGTGAATACTTGAGACTGTTTAACAGGAGTGAATTGCCTTAAAAGCAGCTGCTAATAAACGACATGGTTTCATTTTCTGAAGAAGACAGAATCACAGTATTTGTTGCTGTACAAATAAACTTTTTCCTTGCTTGTAGACAAACGATATCCAGGTTTGTGTTCTGGAGAAAATGATTGGTGAAAAAAAACCACAGAAATTATGTGTCTATATTTAATTACCTCATTAAAAACTTGAACTTTGGAAGTTTAACTGCTTGGTGCTAGCCAGCCACATCTGCATGTGGATGCTAACATGGAGGTTAGTACTGATCTCGAGAGGAATGCAACATTCATGATTCTTGGGAAGGATAGGCAGCTACTATACAAGTACCTAAACAAGGAGTTTATAGAAGTAGATGCATTTGAATACATTGTCCTCACCATTGTTTAACCTGTTCCACATACAACAGTTAGAAGATAAAACTTTTAAAACTAGTTTCTGCTGAAGTACTAACAGTGTTATTTGACTTACTCTAAGGGGATGCATGCACTGTCTTACTCCACAGGGAAATGTGTGTATTACATCTATCCCATATTACTTATCTTAGTTTGGGTTTTAGGACAGCATTGGAAAGGGAAAAAAAAATAATATTAACATGTGAGGCAAAAGTACCTAGAAAAAAGGAATCCAATTAGATAAAAACTGTTATTTTTTTCCGGTATTAATGAGACCTGGGCAAATGCTTCCGGTAGACAGTAGAATGCCTCAGGACCAGATTGCAAAATGAAACACTATAGCTTGAAAGGATTGGTGAGGAATCTGCAAATTACTTGAGCAAATATTTCCATTCCAGAAATCTGTGTTATCGACCATGTGACATTAGAGGCAAAGGCATAGTGGGGGTGAGAGTGAACAACTTGGAACAAGAGATATTAACAGATATTTTATCCGATTCAAACATTTCATAATAAGCAATTACACCACAGAAGCACTCTTCTTAAAAGCAGCGTTTTTATCATAAGAACAGCCTAATTGCTAGCTTTCACTGTACAAAAAAAAAGTAGTAGCGCATTTACTATACTGATCTTGTGCTTTGCTGCTACAAAATTGACCTTATATAAAATGTCACTTACAGTGTTTGGTGAGTTTTGGACTTACTTGTGTGCATTTTCATAACGCACAACATGCAGGAAAAATAAGTTGCTTCACTTAAATGTTTCAATCACTTTTTTTAACATAGAGGTTGTCAAGCTGATAAAGCTGCTAACATTCAACCGCTGTGACTTAACAAGGTATCGTACAAAGCTATTGACAATTTTTTAAGACACCGTGTTGTCAGTGGGTTCAATCTGAGCTAAGCTTTGTGAGGTGATGAGGGCAGGAGAGACGTTATTACTACACAACTTCCCTTCAGCACTGCTCTCTTGCTACTAGATGTTCCTAGCAAAATAGATGGTGCTGGATCCTCTCTCTCTGCAACCCTCTGGGATACTACAGAGTTGTCATCCAGAGCCAGGCCATGGGTACCACGCAGCTGTCAGCTAAGGAACAGACAAACTCACTTGCTTGACACTTCTGCAAAGTTTGAGCTCCGTATTGCCCAGTGATAAGTGAAATGAAATTACCTGCGCTTACTCCCAGCTATTCCAGCATCTCAGCATTTAACATGATCCTACTTTTCATGTTTTTGATGAATTATTTAGGCCGTGTCACTGATTTCAGTGGAACTGGGATTCATTTTTAAATGTGAGAGGTGGTTGAATGTTCCAGACTTTCCTCCACACACATGAGGTCACAACCTCCTTCTCTGAAATAGATGTTATGGTCATGATCCAAGTATTTCCTTATTGGAAGAAAGTTTTGTCATTACCTGCGAGAACGGATAGATTTCAGTGACAGCTGAGATGCTGCTGTACAGGTTGACATCCTCTCTTTCTCTCACAAGAAACTCTGACTTTATGACCCATGCTGATTTGGACATGTTTTATCTGTATCTTTGTATTCAGGATTTAAGATGATGATGAGGAAGATGTATTTGGAGAAAAGATGAAAAAGCTTGTGCCTTTAGTCCCCACAGAAGGAACACACTGCTTCTGTAACAGGGAAATCTTTGGAAAGTGGCTTTGAAGTACTCTTATGCTTTGAGCACAGCTGGATGTTGAAGTAAAGGCAATGACTGAATTCCTGAGGAAAGTGGTTTTACAGAGACACCTCTATGCTCACAGGTATTTGAAAAATTCACTTATTCCTCTCTTGGCAGGAAGGAAGGTCACTAGCCCTGATCTGATATCATTAAATGTGAGGCTCACGTGGATACTTTAATAAGATGCATTCCTCTTGGGGGAAAAACACAACAGGAGCACCCCAGGAAATGCCTCACTTGGACACATGCCCGCTTCTCTCTTGTTAAAGTGTTTCTGTCTTTCCTCAACTGTGATTAGAGGTCAGGAGAAAGAGTCTACTTTCCAGGCACCTGTTTAAGTTTTCCCCTTACGAAGTGTAAATCACCTGGTATGCAGCTTTGGGAGCACTAGGCACTCCACAGCCACAGAGAAACAGTCTTGGTTTGTTTACTTTAAGTGGTTCAACAAATAATTCTGAAATTAGGGAAGTGATTGCTTTGTGGAAAGTCTGCATGCAAGATGTTCTGGATGTCTGTCTTTCCAAGCAGTTTAGCCAGATAAAACTTATTATCCAAATAATAAATTCAAATAATCCTTGTTTTTCAGACAAATATTTCAACCATTTTGAAACAAATTCTAGAGAAAATGCTTTGAGCTTAACTTACATCATCTTTTTAAGCATATGATATCAGATGTTTGAAATGCCACATGACATTAATTTCCTCTAGCATCTATTAATCATGTTAAGGTGATTAGCTAGATGCTCTCATCACTAACGTTGACTGACAAATTTCTTGCTTATGAAAAAAGGCCCAGTAAAGTGTTTACTCCTGCGGCCACTACATAAGCAAAGCTGGAACACTGAGTTGCCAGCAAGAAATCTCTTGGGCAATCTCACAAAAGTTTTCTCACCCTTGTAAATTAAACTTCATAAACATAATCAGACTCTACTGATTCAAATGAGTAATAAAAAATGAAATAGCAAGCATAGTCAGTCTCTTGACTCTTGACTCTCATGACAGCTTTTCAAAGAAAAACCCTGAAGTTCAGTTTCATTTGAGTGACTCCTGTTTGCTAATGTAATAAACATAACTGATGAAAGATGAAATTTCTGCTGTACAGATATTGCCAAAATACTAAGTACTTAATAGCTTAAACATTTCAGTGTTGTGGGAGGTAGAAATCTATGTTCTGGTAAAAGTTATATACTTTATGCAAGCCATATTTGCTTAGCATTTAGAGAAATGAAATGTTCTGCTTGATTCAGACACATTTATAATATTTAAATCCCAAAGATGTTGAAACTTCATTTTTACTGAGGGGAAAAAAGTTCAAAATTCTGTGTAAAATGACCTTTCTCATCTCTGCATTGTTTTAATGTTATAGCCACTGGGGAAAACATGTTGTTTGTGGTCAATGTTTTACAGGTAAAAAGCAAGATAAGACACTAACAGGTATGGTTATGGACTCCCTAACCTCTCCAGCAAACAAGATGAAGTTAGGAGAAAAAAAAATTCAATCATGGGGTATTTCAATCTAGTCATGAACGCTATATTAAAGATTATATTTTGCATCAAATGGTGTCTCTCTTGAATGTCTTTTAGAAGTGTTGATATCTGTCTCACTGCCTTTCATTCTTCTGACTTTTGTTTTGCCTCTTATGTCATTTTTATGGTTAACTTTTAAGCCTTGATGTTATATGTATTTTTTAATGTCCATCATGCCATTTCTTCTCCCTTTCCTAGAGATTAAAAGTGCTGTGCTGCACACTGTTTTATGCAGTTTTACTCTCATTCTCCCTCATAGTCCAGACCAGCTGAGCAACTACTATGTGGAATGCAAGGATATGGTGCCTGATTTAGTCACAAGCATGATACCTTGTGCTGCTTTATAGCTTGATGGGAGCATGCAACTATTTCTGATTTTGACTCTTGAGTTTGTATTAATAGCTCTTGAGTTGATATCAGCAGG
>NW_009605320.1:23085-35948 GCF_000690535.1 Cariama cristata
ATTGGGACCTATTTGCCAACCTGGTACTGGGAGCAGAAGCTGGATCTTCAGATGGTCAGTACCTGAATTTTTGCCAGCTGAGCCTTTGGTTCATGAGATCGCAGGACTGGTTTTGGGTCACCAGAGGGGTCAGCCCACATTCAACTAGGCTACAACTGTCCTGATGAACTTGTGCCTCTGAGCAGTACCTACTGCCTGCTCAGAGCTACAGCAGTCCCTCTGGACCCATAAGCTTGCCTGATCTGGATAACTACATTCGCTGAGCCTCCCCTCTTTATATCTGTCCTGTGGCTTAAGGTGTACATCTCTCACCAAACACAGCTCCTGGCCTGGACTATTGTTTTTTGACTAGCATCACTTTTATTGTCAACGTTCAAATGACTGAAAATGAATTAATTTATTACCACATGGACAATGGTGAATTAAACTAAAACTGTGGGCAGAGTAATTCAAAACTACCTTTTTCTTTATCTTTTTCTTTCTTTTGACATATTTTTTTCTTGGTGGCTGTCAGTTTTTCTGGTATTAACTAAAGGCACTTTAATCACGAGTCTATGTAATAGTAAGACTACTTACAGATGATTTGGAACAGCTCATGATGGATGCTGCGATGGGCAAAAACCCAAAAATACGTTCAGAACAGAGACACTGCAGAACATCAGACACTTGGAGATCAGACTAGCATACTGCAATTGCAGAGAATACTGATATGTACCAAACTGAAAATTTTAGATAATGGAACTATTTTTTCATACCTCACAACTTTGCTTTCCAATGCTGTGATTCAGAGATATATACGCTAAGGAGTAAAACAGAGAAAGGACTCTACATTTTTATGTTGGGAACATACATACTTTTTTGTTAGAGTGTCCTGTCCAAGCTTGGAAGGTGATTTGATTCATAAATTGCATTGGAATAAATTGCCTGTATGATGAATAAAATATCTATATTAGTTGCTATATTATTCAAGCTGCCCTGACTGACTGCTACGTTAACTACCGTGTGACAAAATCTGTCCCTAGATGCAATTATACATGATTGTGTTGGCTTCCATGGAAAATTTGCCTGCAAGCAGGATTTAGCCCTGCGGTTTTGTGAGGGGCTGTATTCAGAAGCATATACTTTAGGAGATACAACCTGTGAGTTCTGAATGAAATGCAAGAATTCTGTGTCTTAAAGTCTGCCAAAACAGCAAAAAGTTACCATTTCATAGACACTGATCAAACAAAAGCTCCTAAAACACTGAATTACTTGCTTATATTTTCAGAGATTTGTTGACAGGTAAATACTGATAAGGTCCTTTTATTTAAATGAGGAGCTGGAGAAGCTGTTAGAATAAACTCAAGATCAGCAGAAGCATAAAGGTCAGTCTACCTCAGGTATTTTAAAGAGTTTTTCATCAATGGGAACTCCAAACAATGAGGGGATGGGGGAAAAAACCTGTTTCAACAAAACTGCTACATTTCTAGCCTCCTGTCTTTAGTGAACACTGCAAACCTTTTGACACAAAGTGGTTCTACAAGTGTCTCTCCACAATTTAGCATCAACTTTCTCTTGCTCACAGTTACCATGTCAGCACTTTTGGGATCAGAGAAACTTCACGGAGCTCCATCAGTGGGCAGTGAAAACAAAAGCCAGCATGGCAGAAATCTGAATTCCTTCTTCTCCCTAGTCTGATTTGCATTCTGTCAAAGCTACTCACTGAAAGCTGTGAATTTGTCCATGAAGCTAGGAAAGGTAGGAACTTGAGGCAAAAAATCTGAGGTGGTATTATCTAAGTTGCCCATCAGCAAAAAGACTTTCTACAGTTAGTGATGCAATTTTCCTGTAATAGAGATTAGCAGTGTCTGCAGGCTATCAGGTGTCATCTATGTTAGAGAGGTACAGCAAAAGCACAGAAGAATAGAACGTCTCTGGAAAGAATAAAGCTAATTTTTAACTTCAACAGTAGCTGCCGTCAACCTTTGCTGGAAACAGAAGTCAGAAAAAGTCCTACATTGCATATCTCCGTGAAATATTTTTTTCCCTTTTAAACAATACAAACTTCAGAAAATGTCTAGGCATAAGCATTTAACATTTGTTTTGAACTTGCTGACTACAAATGCCTTTCGTGTGGTTTTTGTATTTTGAGGTTTCAGTAAAATTAACAACTGAAAATTAAGGGAAAACCAGGGTGGATTATTTCCATAAAAAGTTGGGAAAAGGATTACAGGGTGGAGTCGAAATGGCCTGAAGAATGGCAGCATGTAGAACTAGAAAATAAGAGAAAAAGCCACAGGAATAAGAGACTGGAAGAGGGTTGAACTGTATGAGTTTTCCAAGAATCAGGTCGCTCTGCTGCAACTGTGACAGAGAGTAGCCCCATCCAGTACCAAAGCCCTCCAGAGTGGGGAGTCCAGGCCCTTCTGGAAATCTAGTCCAAGAGCTCATCCTCTTTACCCTTAGATTTCCCTGCCCTCTAGATCTCCCTGCTGCAATCTCAGTTCATTTTTCCTTGTTCTGTCCTCATAGGATATAACCCCTTTATAACTACTTTTACATATTTAAAGATGCCCTTTTGTGTTCTCTGATGCTCAGCCTTTCTTGAAAGGTCGTGTTTTCTAGATCTTTGCTCATTCCCTGTGCTCTCCTTTGGTTATCCCCAATTGGGGGAAGAAGCCTTTCTCTCTCCTGGTTGCCATCATGCCCCAACTCCACCTGCTTCAGGTCTTCATGGTCTATTATGGGGATTCTGTGGGATCTGGAGCCTGTGCTAAAACTTGTGGTATTTTGCTGTAACTAAGATGGACCAAAGACACAGGTAAAATGAGATCTGTATATAGAAGTAATGCCTTTGAGATATTTTTTAGACTGACAGATATTTGTGGACAGATCAGACAGGCTTGTGCTCACAAAGACTCAGGCCTTACTTTTTAGTTACTGCTTCATACAGCAATTTTTTTTATCTTCCATACTATATCATGGCATGGAGAGATATATATACACACAGCATATATACCATCCAACATACAATATTTGTGGTAGCCATGGTGGTCTAAGGATGTAATCGTCCTTATAAGATCAAGGAGGGCTTACCTGTCTAAAGGCTTGTCTAATTCTTCCCTCTGTATAAGTTAGTCTAATAAGTGACATCTCTTCTGTTTGTAATCCTGTCCTGCATGAGAATTTAGGGCTTTTGTGCTCTATTTTGGCCATTTCATAAATTTATTGAGTCCGTGGTTGGGGAATGGCTTCTACATTGAAACTGCTCTTAACTCAAACAAAGTTAAGGTAAAATGTAAATAAAACACCCAAAATAGAAAAGACAGGCCTGATCTACTCATCTTATTAAATCAGAAATTGCTGAATCTCCGTTATTCAGGAACTGGTTGTAGGTTTTTCACTGACATGGAAATGAATATCCCTGATGTTTTCTCAGAAGTGCAAATGTCTTTTCACTGGCCAGGTGTCATCTCTCATTTTTTAACGGCTGAACAACAAGTCCTTGGGTGAGAAAGGGGTATAACTCCTCTGCGGATTCAATGCGTGCTTCATGGTGACTCTGCTTGACCATGCCAGAGGATAGGATTCAGTGATGAAGGTGAGCTGATCTAGTCGCCTGTTGCTGTCAGACGCAGAAGTCCTATGCCCCTGCTGTCCCTCTTCTTGCTCCCATTTCTAGTGCTGATACCAGCGCCCAACAGACCATTTGGGGAGCCACAGAAAACTGCCCCAGGAACAAAGCAAATTGATCTTTCTGTGGTTTGAGGAAGGGGGACCACCTTGGTGAGAGGGTGGACAACTACCACAGCTGCAGCAGGAGCACAGAGGAACAGGAAGATGTGGTTGGGTGCAAAGCCCATGAGGAGTGGGAGAAGTAGTCCATGGGCCCTTGAGCCTGTCCATCAGCACAGATGCGCCGATGAACGGTAGGTACCCTGTGCTCTCTTTCAGCCTGAACTTCAGCAAGAGTAGATGACATAAATATTTAACGGTGATAGCTGTCAGCAGCTGGTTACTGGCTTTTACTGGAGACCAGGCACACTGGTGCTTGATTTGGAGGTGACTGTCAGCATCTTTCTTTCTGGAGTACTGTAGTCTCTTGCTTGACACTGTGGGTTAGAAAGGATGAGGAGGTGCAGGGGTCTCAGCTCTGAGGCAATGTCTTGCCGTGTGGTGCAACAAGGGCACTGACCAAACTCAGAGGGAGTGAGAAGCATTGGCCACTTCACAGGGGACTGAGAAGGGCATAGATGTCATTTTGGATGTGGTAAAATAGCTTCTCGCTTTAGTGGAGCTTTTATAATCTCAGGGGAAGTTTAAATGTGTTTTCTCTAGAGACAAATATTTGCTATGTGGAATGAGATTTATGTGCTTAGGAAAAAGCTAAGGAAGTAATTCTCACCTGTTTTTAACTATGAAATTCCAGGCTCTCCAGGGATGCATAACAGTAAACAAAAATCTATAAATGAACATAAAAATTCTCTTGATCAAGAGATGAATTTTTACTTTGTGTAAACTAGAGCATAATTTTACTCTGTAGAAAGAATAAAAAAGAATTCTTGCAAGATGTGTTCCAGCCATAATTTTACAATATTAGCAGATAAAGCCTAAGGTAAATTTTTTTATTAGAAAAAAGATCAGTTCTCAGCAAATGCTGTCACCAGACTCTTCTAGGACAGAGCAAGGTTATTCTATTAATTATAGTTCTCATTACTTGTCTTACTAATGTCAAAATTTTGGTCCACGAGATTCCACCTCAAAGAACAGCTTCAGCTGAAGATGAGTGATGGAGCAGCATTACAAACTTCACGTCTCTGCTTTCAAACACAGACGATATAGCGAGCTCACTATGGATGATTCTGGGCAGCTGTAGTGTGCTCCTGCAAAGCAAATCTTGATTTGTCACACCTGAGATTCAAATGTTTCAGCTGACAGTCTGCTGTGGGCATTGTTGCATGAGATGTGGGTTTCTGCTGATTCAGTGAGCAGGGTCAGCTAGCGGCAGAGCCCCACAGGTGATATAAGAGAACAGAGGGGCACAGTCAGGAGTGCAGGGGATTAGGACTAAGGGGTCTTCTTTTGTCCTATCAGCACTGAGCTCTGCTTCTGAGTTAAGGCTGGAGTTTCACAGACTTTTACAGTCAGCAGCAGAGGCACATCTAGCCAAATTTATCTAGTCTGGTGAGGCAGCAAATGCTATGAAATGTAAAGAGGATCAAGAAGCTGGAGTGGAGGAGGACTGCAGGGATTACCTTGTACCAGCCCTGTTTTCTGTGAAAACTAACACTCTTCTCTGCAGTGTTACCAGGTGCACCAGGTATATTGAAGACAGTGGAAGGAACGTTGCCCTGCAAATTTATTGTATGGTCTGCCTATTACCCTTACCCCTTCTGCTTTTGCCAGGCTGAGCTTAATTTTCATCTCTGGGTTTATTTTTGTGTCTATATGTCTCTATCTAGATATCTGAATTGACTCACACTAGAATTTCAGTAATGGCTTCATGTGAAAAAGGCAACAAAAATTTTCACTCTTAATTTCTTGGTGATGGTTGACCAGTTGTGCCCTTGGTGTCTCAGGAGTTATGGGAAGAGGGTTGGAATTACAGACAAGAATTCTACCTGGATGTTAAAAAAGTGCTCGGTGCTGAAATAGTTAATAAAGTTAATGTTTCTGAAGAGATAATGTGCTCCTGGCTTACTTGGAACAGCTGATACTCTAACATCATTTCTGAGGTGGAGACAGCTGACGGCATCTGTTTTTACATTCTTCAGGTAAGCACTGATATATTGATAAGTCTATAGAAACACTATATACATAGAAATATAACTATGAGCAAATAAGAACTGTAGATTTGTGGTAAAGCATAACTCTAAATATTCTTTAGGCAGTTTGTTGTGAGAGTGCAGCATTTGTACTGTCCTTTGTAACTTTGTTTGGGGGAGAAGTGTCCCTGAATTCTTAAATTCGTGGCTTGCTCAGTTCTTGCAGCATGCTGAAATCTCAGAATTCATATAGCTTAAGCTTGTGCCCATCTCAGACTCCCTGTGGAGTTAATCTGCACAGTTCTGTAGAAACACAGCAAGCAGTCAGCAGTTGATAGTCTCTGAATATTTATCAGTGCTGAAGGCACATTCTTGTCACTAAGGTAAGGGAGAACTGCTAATCTTCTAGTGTTTAGCAAACTCTTTTGGGGATCCCAGACGAATTGGGTTGTGTGCAGCCCATCACTGGCCCCTTCTTTGATTTATAGAGGCCATAAATCAAGATCTGTCTCCTGAGCTACCTTCTACACAACCATATAGAAGGAAGGAGAAATCACACTAAACTCTGCAAGGAAATTCTGTCCTTCAAATGCAGTTTTTGCTTTGGTTGAAGTATGTTGAAAATGTAAACAAAGCAGGGAAGCTTCTGCTGACACTGCCTGATAATACTTGGCTGAGTGGTTGCTCTGTTACAGTGTTTGGGGATGGGATAGATATACCCCTTTTACTACCTGGCTGCGGGCTTTGCTTCTCCTCAGTTGTACTAACAGGCAGCTGGAGTGGCGGAGAAGACCGCTGAAGTGCCTTACTCCGAGGCTAAGCCAAGGACCGTCCACTCTATCCACATATAGATGGTTGCTGGTTTACTTGAGCTGAGGACTTAAAAGGCAACTATATTAGTGCCCATGGAACAATGCTAAATTAAGGGCTTATGTGGATCTAACAACTGTCCCTAATGTGGGCCTTGGTCGCTTACCTTAACTCTGCAAAGCAAAAATACTCCAGAAGAGGTCATATGACTCTACCTTCATCTCAGCCCGTTTGATGTCCCTTTTAAAAGCTTGCGTTAGAGTGATCTCAGTCCAATTGACCTCCCTTTTAAAGGCTTGCATTAAGTGATATACAAACAAAATTATGATGCAAAGCCCTGCACCAGTAAAGGATTTGCAGCTTACTTTATCTCTGTCTTCACACAATCTGTGTATGAAGCATTTTTCTGGCTTAAATTCCCTTACAATCTGACGTGTGCTGAGGTGTGCTCCTTGGTAAACATCTTTCTTTAAGAAAACTTCTTAAAAAAAAATAGAAGAAAATCTATCTTTGAGTCAAAAAAATAGATTAAAAATGTGGTCTAGTACAGCATCATTTGTTATCTTTGGTAGTATTTGGATTTATTTGAATTTAATTAAAACTTCTAGAAAACCCATATGAGGCTATCTTTAAAAAAATCTAGGAAAGTCCCAACTCCCAGTGAAACTTCTCTTTCACAGTGTTTGGTGTCCTGATGTCCATTAATGAGTGGAAGAAAGGATTCTTGGAAAATGTTGATGTGTCAAAATGAGTTAACCTGAGGTAATTTATGGGTAAGATTTAACAGAATTTTCTTTTCACCTTTCAGAATGTTTGAACACACACACACACACACACACACACAAAAAGTAAATAAATGAAACTTTATGTGTGTGTGCATTTGGGGAAGAAAACTACTTTTAAACTCCAAATTCTATTATGGTAGCCAAATCTTTGCTCTGTCTGATTTGTTAGCATAGTTTTGCAGCTGTTCTCAGTTAAGCTAATTACTCACAAATCTTTAAACAACCCAGTGCCATGGAGAACAGATCAAGCTTCCTCTTGTTTAATTATAGCTTCTACACTATATGATATAATTGGATCTTCAGGAGAATTTCCCTCTATGTCATAGAGGATAGGAAGAAGCAACCTGAACTCAAAATCAGGTGTAAATGATTAGAAAGGGGATACAACTATGTGTTATAATTTACTTTAAGAGTCTGAAAACTATAGTTTCTTTCCAAACTTAATGTGTTTTTTTGGTGTGGTGTTTTTTTGTTGTTGTTGTGTTTTGTGTTTTTGTGGGGTTTTTTTTGTTTGTGTGTGGTTTGTTTTTTTTTTTTTTGTAACACCTAGAATTCCCATTTTATGGTACTTTACTGTTTACTACTGAATTTGAGAATTCCGGAACTGAGTTGGCCTTATGTCAACAATTCCAGGTACAACTGGGTTTTTTTCTGGAAAATAGATTTGAATGTGCCAAAGAAGAATTTACTCGCCTAAAGGAGAGAAGGTGAATGTGGTATGATATTCCTCGTGCAGACTTCTGCTGGCCTTAATGTCAGAACTATGGACACTGTCCTGTGGAATGTTTGGCCAAAGCTGATTACAAAGGAATCTTGAATGTCTTGTAGGCATTATGCATGTACATGTGCAGGGAAAGGAAAAAATTACTTTCACTCCAAAGTGCACTACGGCAAATTGTATTTTCCTTGCCAGTGTTGTCTCTACCTCTGACAGGGTCTTGGTGCTGTTACAAATGGGGATCAGAGAATTAAGTGAAATTTCCCTCACGTTCAATTTAAACACGCAAAGTACAATCCAAACCAAATACAAGGAACAGTAGACAGACTTTCTATGAAAAAGAATAGCTGTTCAAAGGCACAAGCAGTGCATGATTTTTCTCTGTAGTGTGAAATTGGTTTTGTTGCGCCTTCTTCAAACAGTCCCTGGAGTGATTTTGGATTTGAAGAAGACATATTCTACTGGTTTTATTCTGTATTTTCTGCACTGATCCCTTCAGGATTTCAGCTCATTGCTGGGTATCTTTCTCCGAAGGACACAAAGTCTGCACAATGACTCCTGTCACTGAAGAAATGCCCAAAATGGCTGTTGTCTTGCATACTGCTTACACCTTTCCACTTGGGAGGGGATGTGCCTTCTTCCAATGAAGCCCTGAGTGGGGCTGAGGGTGCAGAAGGCTGTTACATTCTGGCTCCATCCTGAACACCGAGGAATTATCAACTCTTTGGGGGAGTATCTGAAAAGAAAACAATTAGCATTATACTTCTTAACACTATAATCTATCAAATACAGGGGAAACATGGCAATTTACAGAAGCAATCAGCACCTTCTATCTGACATCATCTGATATGTGATTGCAAAGCAGGCTCTCCTAGTAGAGGAAGAATTACATCTAAATACAATCTCTGATCACCTTAGCAGTTTCTCTTTACAGATGAATCAGTTTCCTAAACTGTGTCTCAAACATGGATGCCAGAGCACCTTATTGTACCATGAGAAGCTGCCTCAGCTTGTTTATGGAAAGTGTGATGTCTCTCCTATAGTCAATGCTCCAACTCTGGTTTCCCACACTCAGTATCTCATTGTGTCAAAGTCTAACCTCTCCCAAGGCAGTCTGATCTCACCATGCTTGGGTAATCCCCACTGACAGGGGTGGTTGATTTCTGATTTTTGTGCCAGTGCATTAGGCACAGAAATTCTACTGTGTCCTTGTGTGCTGACTAGTTTTCCTTTGTCACAAAACTGAAATAATCATCAGGTGAAAAATCCTCTGTTAAAATGTCTGTAGGACTCGCAGGATAATTTCAGTCTTAAGCGGCGGTTCAAGTGGTAGCAGCACTTAGATGCTGCATGTTTTAATGAGGGAGTTTATAGATGCCCCTCATTCATGCATTTTGCAAATCTTAATACACCCACACACTTTTATATGAGAGAACATCCTGAGAAGGAGGCTTTCTCTTATGGCCTGTAAACAGAGCTAGAGATGCTACTCAGTAATGTTTCTCAAAGGCATCCCAGCTATTTCTAAGTATCCAGGGACTTCACTGTGTCACTTCACCAAAAAAAACCCCAAAACACCACAAACTCAACCAACCAAACAAAAAGAAATAGCGCTATAATAGCAAAGCCTAGGAGAAATGGTGTATGGACTGGCAGATCCCCAAAAGTGGTTATTAGTGGAAAATCATCATTAAACAGCAGTATTTCCAATGGAACTGTAAAGACTAGTGCTAGGTCTGATACAACCGAGTGGTTTTTATAAACAACAGAGAAAGGTATATGAAATCTTTTACAAAGTTTCAGGTTGTTAAGTTCTGTTGAGAGGTAAATCACAGAGCTAAGCTAAGCCCCATTCAGCTGAAATGGGTTTCAAATGCAAACAAACGCAAAGTTCAATGTCTAGCAGCAATGCATGCAAGGTCACATTTACAGAGGAATGCTTCTGGAATATAGTGTCTCTGTCTTCGCAGGGTTGCATATCAGATACCAATAATATTGAGTTTAATGAAAAATGCAAGACCTGAATCAATATTTAGGAGTTTAGAGACTAAGGCAATTCAAATGGGAAATGAGGCATCACTTTTTATATGGCTTAAGCCTTTAGAAGTCTTAAGTATTTCCACCATACCACTCCAGGAACAGGTAAACTCACTGATGTCATCAGGCCTTTCTGGAAAAGATATTTCAGCCAAGCACAGCTTAGTGGGTTCAGTTAAATACTCTGGCCTCTTCTATGCAGTTTCAAAGAAATCTGAGATGGAGAAATGTCCAGTCAACCTGAGCTCCATATGAATCCTTCTGGCCTGGGTTCCCTTCAAACCTGAAGCAGGCAAATGGCAGAGTGCCTTTAAGCAAAGGCTGTTGGTAACTGTGTTCCTGTTACCTGCAATGTGACCACAGGGCAGCATGTGATGCCATCTCAGGTGCTCCATGAGAGGACGTAGAAGCCCACAGAAGATATTCTGTGATGTGAAAATATTTAGAAACGATCCTACTCTGCAATCCCAGGGTGGGAGTAAGATGGGCAAGTGGAATTTGCAGCTCAGTTTGAAAAGGAGCCTCATCAACACCCAGAAAGCATAGCTTAAGTAAGCTCTAGAATGACCAGGTTTGGACACGGTGTTGAATACCAGTGACCTGCTCCAAAGAGCTGGAATCAGTTTAAACCATTAAAAAAACTTGTCTTCTACAATCATGAAAGGTGGAAAAAACAACACAATGAACATGAGAACTGGGAATATGTGATTAAGAAAATAAAGCCATTTGGTTTATTGTAACAATAGTCTACTGTATAAATAAGCAATTAGAGCCACTTCTATCATTCTGCAGTTTCTAGCTTGTAGGTCTTATAAAGGGCCTTAACCTTCCTTTCCAGTTTGCATTTGAAGTAGCTACCTGTACATGGGGAGATAATCTGAATTGGCAGGCAGATATATGAGCAGTAAAGAAGCTCTTCCAACTCTTTTAATTCTATGATTCTATAATTATTCAGCATCCTTCTGTCCTGAACTCTTCACAGCTTCTAAGCAGCGATGCTTTCCATGCATGTCTTCTCTGCCTCATCCAAATATCTGCTCTCTGCTTTTAGATCTTTCTCACACAAATCAGAAACTGGTTTAAAATGCCATGGTATACAGCTATTATTGATATATTTTCTTTTGGCTTGAAAACACAGGCTTAACTGCGTTAACAAGTACAGTAAGCATTGGGTGGTAAGGTTCTCCTGAGAGGCATCATTTTATATTAAGAATTCTCTGGATTGTAGTTTGAATGAAGGATGTCTTTGGATGTGTCTGAAATAGCAGCTATTACCTGGTAGGTAACAATGCTTTCAGAGGTTTGTATTCTCACAACAGGAAAGATGGCAGGTATCTGTTCCCTGCTGCGGTCAAGGTGTAACCAAGTATAATGTTCACAGGGACTTAATTTTATAATAAAGCCAAGCAGTTTTGGCAAGGGTTACTAAAAGAGTTTATTTCTCATGTAAGTAAGTTTATCTCTGTGTCAATGACTGTATTATAAACTGTCTATATGAAGTCTTCCCTATTTAAGGAAATCTGCTATTAGCATACATTTAAATAAATGTATCTTAAGAGCTTTTGTGGCTCTTAATTGTAAATAGCTTTACTTTTTTTAGGAAAAGGAAGAAGATATAATTGTCTTCCTCCTTTTTCATATAGCTTGACTTTGTTGTGCTTAAGCCAGTTCTGAAGATCACCCTGTTTTTCCATTTAGGCCTTGATTCAATCTGATACTTGCTTCAGTTCAAGCAAATGAATACGCAGAGTGGTTTTTAACTGAGCTGGACACTCATGAAGAATATCTTGGTGAATCTACACTAAGGTTGCAAGAATAATATGGCTATTAATGTGATGATAATATGGGGGCCAAACTGGAGAAAACACCTTGAAGATCAACGTAATAGGATCAGCTAAGATCAGCTTTGAGTTTATTGATTCTGGAATAAACAAGCACATATATTATTCTACATGGAACGAAACATTTTATTTGATGCAAACCAGAACATTATGATTTGGGAGCACTTGTAGTGAAGCCAAGGAAACAGAAGGCTAGAATTACAAAGTAAGAGGCAGCAGTGGAGATTTCCTGCCCCAGATCGCCTTAGTTAACACTTTACCAGTGGTAACGGGTTTACTAGTTTTCTCCATTTCAAAACAACCCGGACCTAACTACCATACCCTTCTCAGTTTGTCCTATTGACTTTTTTTTCATTTTGCAAGGATGGTTCAAATGCTCACTGGGTGGAGTGGGAGTGAGAAGGAACAGGCAGATTGACAGACAGCCACAGGTGGTGGCTAGGGTAGTGTGCAGGTCATGTAGGTCACCTCCAGATCTTCATGTAGATCATTGCTGTGAATCACAATAAAACTTATCTTCCAAGCATAATGGTTGCATATGTTCAATGGTTTGAAATGTCCATGACAGAGGACAACATGTGGGTACCCAATGATGCTCTTTTGTAAATACTCTGCTTTTTGAAGGGCCCCTATTTAACATGGCTTTCCACTTTTGGTATGAAATTATCAGGGCTAGAGATACTCCCAGTTCTTTTCACTCACCAGGTAACTTACCGATTGCATAGTGAACACATTCCTTGACAGTAAGATTTACAAATTTCAGCACCCAGTAAACTTTTTCTATCAGTTTGTGTCTTTTCCCATTTAAATCATTATCACTATTCACCTGGGAACTATGAACCTGGGGGCAAATGCCCTATCACTTCATGATGTTGTTAGAGCAGGACCTTTATGTCATTAAACATATCTCAAAATCAGCAGGCACAGT
>NW_009605320.1:35979-66370 GCF_000690535.1 Cariama cristata
AAAGGAGGGCTGGGAATGGGAATGTTAATGTTAGAAAAGCAATGCCACCTATCCTTGCAGTTTTGCTGCTCTCTTTGGGGTCACTATAGGCACATCCTCTGGTTAGACACCTGTAGAAGCCCGATGCAATTTAAACTGAAGACACAGAACCAGCCATGTTTCTGCACAATGGAAGCCCTCTGATTTGTGTTGTGCCTGGTGTGGGGGAAGACTTGGTGATAAGTTTGTGGGCACTTCCACTTTCGCTAGCATTTTCTTTTTCAGAACAGTGGGATGGTTTTCTCTTCTCTCCTTGCTGGCTCTGCCGGGGTGCAGTGAGGTCTGGGGAGCTGAGGGAGGTCCTGGGGATGCCAGGACAGGACCCATCCCACAGCACAGTGCAGGACCAGGTCCCAGGGGAGGCTGGGCAGGGCCATAGGGACTATCAGATTTCCCTGACAGGCCCTTTGTTAAAGCAAGGACAGATAAGAACCAGTCCAGAGCTATGTTACTAGGTAATCCAAAGGAGAATCAGGATTTAGTATTCTGGGAAATGGTTGAAAACAGGCATGGAACTGTTCACATTTCCTTATCTCAACTGATCTTGACTTTCTCTAGGAACTTTTTGGGCAGCTATGAAAAGGGTCTTTTTATAAGAGGCTGAGATTTCACTCTGGTTGAAAAACAGTTTAATTGAGTACAATATATCACTATGATTTTCTTCCATAAAGAGAAAAAGAGCTGAGACTTTTTAACAAGGTTCTAGTAGATTTCCTACTTTCGTTTAGTGCTTCTTTCCTTGGCTTCAGATGCCACTTCAAGATTTATTTTTTTTTCCTCTTTGTAACATGTTTATCTGAAACACATGTAATGGATTGTAATGCTTCACAAAATGCTGTCTGTTCCTGAAAGGGCTGAAGTGGGCCAGCAATGCTTGCAGAGACTGCCAAATTACAAGAAGACTGTACTGAAACATCCTGTATCTTTCTACCTCTCTCTAAAGAAATGGCAAGACTAAAACCAAAGCTTTTTTAAATTATTTTTTTTTTGGCTTGTTTTTATAAAAATATACAGAGAGGAAGGAAAAAGGTGTTCTAGAGTGAGTTTTTTTATAAAAGTGCCACCAAGAATAGCGCAAAGGCATGCTTTTCCAGGTTATGAGATGGTTACTCTATCCCTTATTTACTACCAACAAATGTCAATAATTATTAATTGCAATTGGCAGGTTGCTTTCATTGATGGTGAAGTAAGTTTTTAAAAAAATTGGGGTTGCAGCTGTTGTGTGTTTATTCAAGAGCATCTCACCTCTGGGGATGAGCCTCCAGCTTTTGGTTGAATTAGATGCCAAAAGGAACTGTTTGGGACTTCCTACTGCTGCTTCTTACAATGTGATTTGTGCCTGAATATCTGCTTGCAGGAGGTAGTGGGATTCTGAGTGGGGAGCACTGCGAGATAATATCTGGATATGCTGACAGAGAGGAAGGTAAACCTTCCAGCAAGTCTGTCCAGACAACTCCAGAGATGCCTCAAACTGCTGAAATTTCCTGAACGTGAAACTTAATCACAATTTACAGTTTCTTTTTTCAATTTCTTTCTCTTTGTCTTTGCCTGAAAGCTTAGTTTGCTTTTTGATTAAAAAATATTTAAAAAATATTTTAATCAGAAGGAATAAACAGCATAAAATATATTGGTGCGTGCCTAAGAAATCATAAAATCCTCCTTGTTTTCCTCAGTAGGCAAAGTAAGCAGAAGTGTGGAAAGATCCCATATTTGTAAGTGTATCTAGATCTGTACGTTTCTTGTGACATCTCAAAAACCTTGGCAGTGCATCCAAAGCACCTTGTCAAGGACTATTCCTGGACTTTCTTTAGGCTCAAAATTTAGAAACATGTGCCTGGGGGCTTGGAGGGCAGCCCAATAGCCCAACGTTCAGCAGATGGGTGTATGGTGACTGTGGCAGTTGCGTCCATTCACCTGGTGAGTAGATTTACACATCTGCCTTTTTAGAAGATGGATTGCTCTGGTCCTGCAGGAGCTACCCAGAGCTCTTCTGGGATACAGTCATGGCAAAGATTAGCGGTAGGTAAGTTATGACGTCTGCAACCTGATACAGCAGATGGTGAGTGTTTTTTTCTTCGTTTCCTGAAGAGACAAGAATTTATACAACTATACTATGTAAGTGTGTCCACATCTTAACTATTTAATCCATAAGCAGATGTGTCAAAATTATTACATCTTCACAGGTTTCATGAAAGTAGGCAGCTAGACAAGAGAAGAGAGGAAAAGACTGGAGGATGATCTCATTCCTTAGCAGATAACCACACTGATGAAAGTCACCACGCAGTAAATCATACAAATCTTATCACTGCAATTGATAATACTTGAATAAACCGTATCTTACTAATAAGATAGCAATACAGCTTTTTTTTAAAAAATGCAGTAAATAGACTTCAAACCCATTAGACTATACGTTAGCTCAAATAATGGCTTACTTTAGAAATAATGACATGAAAAGTAACTACAAAATCTTGCTATACGTATCTATACTATAATCTTGCCATCGTGAATTAAATGCTTCAGCAGGTTTGTGAGAACACTTAAAGATTACTTAATTCAAGAAAGCAAGATGTGATTTTACCACAGCTGATGGTAAGACTCTGTTTCCGAGTCTCATGCTGGATGTTTTTCCTTCTTAGACCTACTGATGTGCCATGTTCAGAGCTTGCTTTTCTGAGTAGTTACCTATCAGTCTTTCTCATTGAGGAGTTCATGTGGGCAAGATGTAATTTAATGGCAGTTAGACACAGATGAACCACTTTTTTTATTTTAAGTATCAGCCTTTTGCTGAAGACTGACAATGAAAATACTTCAAGTCAAAATAACTACTTAGAATTTACAGGATTTTCTTTGGTTTTAATCAAAATGTAAGAAATAAAAAGAAAATCTGGCTTTTGCAGTAAGGAATAAAAACTACTTGACACATCGCAGTTTGAAGTGTATTAGAACTAGAAATGTTCAACAGAAATTCAGTGGGCCAGTTTCTTCAGGACCAAGTGCTGAACTTCTAGTAGGTGTGAGTTACAACTGACTGACAGAGTTTGCATTTTCTCTTTACAACCCAAGACACTGAACGTTTCTTGCTATGCAAGTACAAAGTTTATTAAACAACTGTGCACCTTTGTGGGATTCACAGGGAGTGTTGCGAGCGACCTTGAACAACATAGCCTTGAAGGAAATAGTCTGAGAAAGTAAGTAATGAAGCAAGCGCAGAAAGTGAGCTGAAGATAAAAATGTTTTGAAGCACAGCTGTGAGACCCAAACTAGAAGACGTGTGTCTTGATTAACAGCATCAATTAAAAGCTTAGCTGCGGCGCGTGGACAGCAGGGGTTAACCAATCCATGAACAAACTAGGGCGCATGGACAGCAGGGGTTAACCAATCCATGAACAAACTAGAGCGCGTGGACAGCTAGTGAATCTATATAAGCACAAACTTGTAAACAATAAAGGTCTTTTGTTTTACCCGCGCCAGAGTCTGTGAATCAATCCCTACACACCTTACAGTGCCTACCCACCAATTCAGACTTTGATATTCTGTAAAGTGAGAACTGAAATTCTTCTGAGGCATGGTCTGGGAACTGTGTGCTTTGAATGAAAGTGTAAGATGTCTCTCTTAAACCTGTCAGAATATTGCAAGTTGTAGAGCCAGAAAGCCTAATCTTTG
Organism: Cariama cristata; assembly: GCF_000690535.1. NCBI lineage: Eukaryota > Metazoa > Chordata > Aves > Cariamiformes > Cariamidae > Cariama > Cariama cristata. The sequence continues at coordinate 39,682 of NW_009605320.1, forward strand.
TTGTCATACCATGAGCGTAGGGGGCAGCACTTGCAAGATGGATAGATGCAGCTTCACATGAGTTTTCAGCTTCGGCTATTTTTCCACATATCCAGGGTGATGCAGATTATGAGATTTGGTAAGTGAAAATTAATTGGTAACAGGAAAAAATGTTTCACAGCAGGTCACTAGACTAAGTAAGATTATGAGGTATGCAGATTACTTTAGAGGATCTCAAACAAGCAGCAGTCACAAATAAAATAAGGCTATTACTCTCATGTCAGAATAAAAGGATTCACCGACTTCTACCAACAATGACGCCAGTAACTTTAAGAAATCTTTGAGACGAAACAGTGGTGCACAGCACTATGTTGACTCGTAAGAATAGGTGATTGGTTAGAGGTGTTTGAATTACATAAATATTGTTTGTATGCTCACAGAGAAGTGGTAAATTGTACTTTAAGGAGGTTTGTCTTACGTGATACCTGTTTGAAACACTAAATGAAGCAAGTGCCATATCTCTGCTAAAGACAAGTTCTCCCTCCTCTGTCCCATGGCTTGGAAGACACAGAGTAATAGAAACTGAATGATTTTCTAGTTTTAGTTTTGCTTTTAGTTTTTTCATTAGAGCCACTGTTTTGAATCAGCATCATGAACTGACGTATCTTTTACCATAGCTTCTGGCAATTCATTAGTGGCAAGACATGGCACAGTACTTATTATTGTTAAGGGTTAACTGTAACAACGAATATGTTATTACTAATATAAGCAATCCCAAACCTCAGCTCCAAAGACGAACTTTGCCAAAATTCAGGCAGAGAAACTAGGTGATATGAATTTCCCAGGAATCTTACTTCCTTGTTCTAAATGCATCTTCTCTGCCATGTAGTCTATGCACCTGCAGTCCACATTCAAACGTAGTGGCTTCGGCTAGTGTGCCAAAAAGATTAGGCACACTAAGAAAACATCTTCTCAAAATGTTTAATAAAACCTACTGATGTGAGCTGTATTGTGCTGGGACCTGCATGGGCTTCCATTCTGAACTGTGGGGAACTGGCGAAACCTTCACACACAGAACCACCTGAGGGGATGGAAAACTGACAGTAGATGTGATTTGTTTGATTGAACTTTTGGGGAAGTTATACTTTGAGGATTTTTTTTATTTGTTTCAAAAATTTTTTAATTTAGTCAATAAAATCCTTGACCAAAATGTTTTAGGTTTGACAAAATAAACAGCCCACTGCCTTCAAATGCAGCTTATTTAGAGATTAAGTTATGACTTTGGAGTCTTTCTGTTTATATGTTTTAAAGTGGAAAACAATATAAAAGATGAAAAAGTCCCTTTCTCTCACTTCTAGATCAAAAAAAGACTCTTCTCATATAGCCCATAAGAAGTGAGCTAGGCTCTGCTACTACTTATGGACTCTCAGCAGAATTATTTACTGAGGTAAATTTGTTAAAGGTGTGAGAGATCACAGATGTCTCTGCAGGGGTAATTTGATGCCTGAGAAGTTGTTCAGACATTGGTGATGGTGTTTGATCTGAGGGATATTAAGGACAGCTGCAGTCAGTAGCTAGGTAGGTTTTCTGGGGCTGGAGAGAAGGGATGTGTGGTGTCTAAGCATGTTGTGGTGTCTGATCTGTGCTACGAAGGGTGGAAGAGGAAGACTTTGAGGGGCAGGTGCTGGTGGAGTTTTGCCTGCTGAAGGCATTGAATGAACCAGTGCAGCTTCAGTCCTCTGCTAGGTAAGAGTTGGATGCTTATTTTTTTCTTTACATCTTTTACTAAATCTTGTTTTTCTGAAGATGTTAATATTTTTCCTCATCTGTAAAGTATTTCTACTGTTTGTCTGAGAGATTATTGAAGTGACTTCTGATGTAGGCTCTATCTTCTGTGGTGCAGAAAGGGATAAAAATACCAAAGACTCTTTAGGTTCTCTGATCTTTATTTAGCCTGTGTTTTGTAAAACTTTATTTCACTTCAAAGAGTGTTCTGCTTACATAAAAGCTGAGGTGAGTGGCTTTAAAGAACAGTTATTTCTGCAGCAGTTGAAAAGACCTAGTGTGTTGGGCTGTATGTTCCATGCCGTGGAAGTGAATACTTGACTAAGAACTCTATTAAGTTTGAGTTGGTCTTTGGGCTTTCACAAATGTGATGTGTTGTTTTTGTCTGTATTTCAACAAGCAGATTTTTAAATAAATGTGTAAGTAAATGTTATGGTGTTGTTAAGAGGTAAAAGGACATGAAACTAACCAAATATTAAACAGAACTTTTTGTTTGCTTTTTCTCACATAATTGTAAGTGGAAACCGATTGTGTTGTCACTCCAAACAAAATCCAGGCATGTTGTAGTTTAACGTGAAAAATGTGACATTTTTGCAGCCTCACTCCTGAGTTGTACAGTCATTCCCTTCCCACCTGCCTGCCCCACCAGATAAGTTTGAAATGTTTCTATTTTGAACACTAGGCAACTTAAAGGATTAATTCTATATTACTCAAAACCTCTAAAGGCAAAAATCAAGCCCTATGACTTCAAGTGACCACCAAATGTTTCAAATTTCAATCTTGAAACACAAATAATCAAATTTGCTTTCTAGCACAGCAAAGCTCTGCTGTAAAACTATGAGGCTCAGGCATGATCAGGTTTATGTGCAGGGCTGTGAGGTCACTAATTTTTGTGCAATGGTGAGTTTGATGTAGGTGTAGTGTCCGCTAGTTTGGGTTTTTTTAGTATGCTGCACAGACTTTTGCTTTCATCTCTGGTACTGGTGGTAAGGTGAAGAAATAATGGAGAACTTTTCTTATTTTTAGGTTGGAGTGCCCATGTTCTTAAGGGCTCAAATGCAGAAGCTAGGAGAGGGTAGGGGCTGGCAGGCTGGTCTGATGTCACACAGGTGGACCAGATAAGGCCAAGTGATGGGCTGCCTACATCAAAGGTTGACCTTGAGATTTGCTGAAGCAGCTTGTGGTGAGTTTGAGCAGACAAATTACTTCATATGTTTGCTTGCATAAAGACTGGTTTAGAACAACAAAAGGTAGGGACACACTTGGAATAAATGCTTTGCTCTGGGAGAAATGTGCCTGAAACAATTGCACGAAGTGTAAATGACTTGGGGAACTGGAAGATCCATATGTGACTTTGTGGTTTTTTTGTTAAGGTTTCTGTCAAACCTGTTTAATTTTGTAATTCCTTTGACTCTTACTATAAGCAGTCCAAGAGGAGAGTAACAATAGTTTTCCTTTAAATGTGACAGCTTGAAATACCAAGTTGCTAGCTGAAACACATGAGATTTGTGTGAACAGCGCAAGTCCTCTGCCACTCTTTCTCATAAAGTGTCATAAGAACCTAATTGCAAAATTACAAACAGCTAAGAACTGAAATGAAAACTTTGGGCAGGTGGGGAGGAAGGACAGCTCTACCTGTAAGTCAGCTACATTCAATAAACCACAATTGCTCTCTGTAGGTCCAGTTGCTGTCAGTATGAGCCCTGTCAATACAAAACCAGGTGTTTCTATTCAGACTGTGAACTTCATTAGCTATGTTTCCATCATGACATCTGTGGATGGTACTTTCACAGCAGATGGCTAAAGCAAAGCCTGTCTGAGATGTTAAGTGGTACAAAAGAAACAAATACAGCCAAGAGCTGTAGCATGTGTCTCCTGGAATTCCTGCTTCCCTGTGGAGGGATAGAGCTGGATCCAACAGAATGTCCATAGAAGGATGGGTTTTGCCTGCAGGTTGTTTCTATCTGTATGTGAGTGCAAAAGGATTTGTTGTTTGACTAGATCTGCCTTAACTCTGTCATTAAATGTAGTAAATGTTGTTTGGTAGAAGCTTGTACTTATTCATGATATCGGTTTCAGCAAGAATCAAACATCTGCTAAATCCTGAAGTATACAGGGATTTTCCCAACTTTACCTACGCCCGCTGAAGCTGGTGGTAGCCAGAAGATGCATGCCAGTAATGCTGTTTGCATTGGGTGTAACTGTACTACTGGATTACTTAGGGTTGTATGTGTGAGACTTGGATAAAACGAGATGCTTCAGGTTCTTGACTTGATGTTTTTGTGTCTGTGTACTCTGCATCTGAGAAGACTCGGTAAGCCTTGTTTAAACACTGGTTGCAAGTCCTCACTGCTGAAACAGAGTTGTGCCTCCTGAAGATCCTCTTCAGTGGTTAAAGTGGAGATCAGTAGGACCTCAGATGTAATGAGGGTAATTGGGAAGCATCAGTGTAAAGTGGGCTGACAGCATTGTGGGAATCAGCATGACTATGAAGCTTATTGTACAGAGACTTGTTTCCATGGGTAGAGGGAGGTGAGCAACAGAAACGTTCTTGGACATTGCTTAAAGAGACTGGAGTTAAGAAAGGGAAATGCAATACTTCTACTTGAGTACTGCTTAACTTGGCTTCCTGGAGCAGTACTAAACATCACTTGGCAGCCTTAATTTTTAGTTAATAAAGCTGTTTATCCTAAACTTCAGGGAAAGAAGTGCTTTAAAAGGGAAGATCTTGTACACTTACAAGAAAATGTGTCCCATAAATCATTGCTGTGTATGAGGTTAAAATGCAGCTGTGACAATGTTGTGGTTTTTAAGTGATTCTTAAATATCCCATCTTCCTCATGCATGCTGACATCATCTCTCCTCTGTGTTCTGACAATAATACAGTCTTACACAATGGCTACACTGAACTGTAACTGTCTTGGCTATGCCTGGCTGGTCCTGAGAGCTGCCTGCCCATTCTCTAGGGCTGGAGAATTTTGTGTAAGTATGCTGCAATTCAGGAGCTGGATGCTTGGTCTGTATAGACAATTTGTGTCTCTGAAATGTTAACAGATTGCCCAAGTTGAAGCACTGAGTTTTCTTTGGAAGTAATTCTGGAGCCTGATGGTTTGACAAAACTCTTCAAGGCAGCTGTGGTTTAGCTTTAGGCTGGGACACAAAGCTGAGTAGTGAGCAAAGGTTAGGAAGGGCATTAAGTATCTGTCTTTAGACATTGCTGTGCTTGCAGTGGTTTTGATGTGCTGTCAGCTGATGCAGTACACCTGCTGTTGGAGAGCAGGGTTGGGTGAAAGGGTATGGGTACCTTTACCACCCAGCTCATGCTTCCTTGTGTATAGACTTCTGGTCACTAGGGAAAGCTGCTTCTCCCTATCTTCTATCTCTGCCACACCTCAAGTCTCCTTTTCTCTCTGATATGCTAAGAAAACAAACATTAAAGGCACTGGTTTCTCCCCAAACAGAACTCTTCTTGTTGTGGCTAGTGGCGTTTTAGTAGTTGATGCCTTCATGGGAAGAAAATGATCAATGAAAGGTCTTAAGAAAAAGATCAGGCCTGGTGAGGAAAGGCTTCCTAAACTCTTATTTAAAAAACTAAAACAAAATCTAGAGAAGTCGTTGGTCAACAACTAGCAAACTGTGGAACAGGACTACTGTAAAATAATTACAAGCCAATTTCAAAACCATAATTTGCACTTGGGTAACAACAAACAAGTTATCTTTTCAAAGAGATAAAAAGAACAGGTGTGTCATCACTTCATAATGGCAAAATAAACCAGTTCATAGTGAGTGAAGACTTTAATAGTCTCTAGTTTGAATATTATGAATAATTAAGGTTTAGAAGTACAGCCGGACAATGAAATTGATTATCCTGGATTTTGGGTATGTACAGTGATTATCCAAATGTGTTGATATCACCAGTATAGTTATGAGCCAAGTCTTTATCCATTTTTAATATCAATATGGAATTAGCTGCTCCTATTTTCCACGTAACCGGGGAGATTTTTCTCTACACTTACGCAGTCAAATCCTTTCTCTCACCTTGCTCCAAAAGCCTATGTGCTGTCCTGTTCATGTGCCCTTCAGGATCACAAGGTATTGCTCAAGACCAGATTGAAAATGAAATAGGCAAAATTAACAGGTGGCAGAAAAAAATTACTGTTCTTTATTGCTTGTCCATGACAAGACTGCTGTCCTTACTGAACCTCACTAATTCACCAAACTTATTGAGGAATTATGTCCTCAGTATGTTACACGATCCAGTCAGCTCAGTCACTCTCATTTCTTGAGAAAATGATCGTCTAATTCCTTCGTTTTTTCTTGAGATTTTTACAAGGGATTTAACATCTTGTAAAGATTAATGTCTCAGAAATGTCATTTTGTTCTTTGCTCCAATCTGATAACTATTCTTTCTGTTTTGCAGCAAGAGCAAATTAGTGAATTTCAATTAATGCAGCAATCTGTCTTCCAGGATACAAATTTGCCTTTGAGCACTTTCATTTCAAGATGAAAGATTTTAACAGTAGTAAATATTAGTGTTGAAGGAAATCAAATTCAGTCATATAATTTCTCTGCCTATAGTACTCCATTACACAAGTTACTAAAGGTTGTTGATTTGACTGTTCCATTTATTCTGAAATATTTCGGTGCATACCCCATTGGATTTTGAAGTTGAATAGGTCTTGCCAATCTTGCATGCTTTTGGATGCTCCTAACAGATTTTCATGATGCAGTAATCTTATTTCTTGATTTGGGTTTTCTTTGTTTTCAGAGAAACCTAAAATGCTGAGATGAATAAAACTCATTCATGAACTGGCTTTAGTTATCAAAGACATAAATTATTCAAATGTTATTTGCTGTATTGAAATAATTTTGGTGACTATTTTGGCCTAGGCCTTAACTTCAGATGCTTTAAAATTTTTTGTCATTCTTAATTTAAGAAATAATATTTTGGTGTTTTTAAATGCACATTTTTATGCATAAAAATCTGACTTTTTCTATCAATTTACATGGATGAAAACTTAAATAGAAAAAGATGTTGCCTAGGTAACTGCAGTATTCACAGCTCTGATTCTAAATGATACTTGACCTTACTGTTGCTACATATTTATTTATACTTCTAATTGACTCTTAAAATTAACTTTTATGGTTTTTTTAGCATTAAAGTTAGCCTGATCTCTCTGCCTATGTACTCTCCTCTTCACCTGGACGCCTGTATGCATATGCATCTAACTGCATGACAGGAGTGCTAATATGACTGATGGACCGAAGAAAGGCGTCCTCAAGCATACTGGTGGAGTGGAAGTAGATACCTCATCGCTTTAACTCTCCGGTTATCATATACTAATGTATGCATTTGATATATATGTATGGTTTTGCTGGGGATTGTTAGTGAGAGAATTAAGCAGATGCTTTTTAAAAAATATTCTTACTAAACACAAAATTAATCCAAGTTTAGGAAATGGAATTATATTGTTCGCATTTCCTCTTAGGAAAGAGTTGTTCAGATCCGTACTGGTAATCCCTTTCTTGATCCTTTCTGTCTGCAAATCGGTACTACATAAGAGCACTCCTTACTTCATCTCGAGCACTAGCACCATTTGCAATATAGCTGGAGAAAGAGCTATGAAGTTTATCAGCTGTGTGAGGTACAGGGAGCTACAATAAGGCTGAATGACTGGTAATAGCAAGACAGCAAAGATCTGAAACAGAGACTGAAACTTTCAAAGTGAGGGAAAACACTTAATGTGCAGTCGCTGGGGCAGAGAGGATCACCTTGTTTCTCCTGCTTGTGTCTTGCCAGTATTTCCTGGTCCTCTGCCACATCACAGAAGATGGCATACATGCATTAGCCTGTTGAAGAACTTGTAGGGTTACGAGGCAAGAGAAATTGGTGCTCCTGTGAAGGGCTCGGTGCTCTAGTCTGGTGTGTAGGTGCAACAGGCTGCTGACTCTGGGACGAGGGGGAAAAGCTCTGTCTCTGCTGCTGCTCAGGTTTTGTTTGCTTGAGCTATTTCAGAAGAACTTTATCTCCTGAGCAAAAAATCTCACGTTGAAAGTGAGCAAGCAAAGATGCTTGGGGAAGACTTTCACTGAGGTGAAAGCAAATAACTGCTACTGTTCTTTATAGCACTGAACTGCTCAAATGCAGAGAGTAGGACAGCCTGATAATATAGACAGTGTATGTATATATTTTTAACACCTATCAAGTGCTCAAGTTTTATGATTTGATTATGTAAGTCATTTAGTAAAAGCTGTTATATTTGGGCTTGAAATGTTGATAATACATGTTTTCATAATGCATATTCTCTGGATATTGAAGTGTACTAATTTTTCTGTGTGATTCCTTTGATTATATCCTGTAAGTAAATTCTCTATTTAGAACCACTCGTCTCTGCTTTGTCACTGTCTAAAGAGCTTCCCATCACCTGTATTATGTCCATGTATGTCATAGATAATACTGAGAGGAAAAAAGAAGTTTATCATCTATTGCAGTCGTGTCTCTATGAAATATAATGAGATTTCAATAGCTACAAAATGGTAGAGGATCCACCAAAGTGATTCTCTCACCCGCCCCGCCTCCCCCCCCAGCAGCACCATGCCTTTCTGCCAAGAGACTAGGGCTGCTATCTTGCTATATGCCCTGAAAATTTTCTTATTAAACATCTGTCTCTCCCCTAAAATTAAACTCTCAAAAATGACAGATCAGAGTTTTTATTAGCTCTGCGTGTTCCTGGCCTGCAGGTCAGGCGAAAACTTCGTTTTTTTCCTTGTGCTCTCTTCACCCTAAGCAGTGTTATGGTACCTGATGAATTCTGTGTAAGAAATGCTACTGAATTGTACTTCATTTACATTAACATAATAATATAAAGTAAAATTAAACTTACCACTGTGTACTCAGTATAAAATATCACAGTTTAACTGATCATGAAAACATCGTTATTTGGAGTGTTTCATGAAAACTGCTAAAGTAAAAAAAAAAAAAATAATCCCAATATAACTGGGAGCATGGCTATAATAGTTGGCAATTTTGCACAAGAGTAGCTTATGAAATGACTTCTTAATCATCACAGAACTTCATCTGGGTCTTATTTGGGAAGCTTTTTTTAATTGTAAACTAAGTGGAATTTTGGTCTTATTAAAATGAGTGAGGAAATAAGATACTTCCTTTTTCTTTCATGTCAGAAATAGCTCCACCCCTGTATCCTCGGAGACTTCTGGTTAAGATCTCCTGTACAACAGAAGAAAGGAATGAGATGGTAAAAAGCAAAGGAGCTGAAGGGCTGGGACAGTATGGCTAGGTAAAATGATATCACTCTCCCTAGTATCATGTCCTGTTATTTTCAGGCATTCTTAAACCTAGGACCCCTATATGTCTGAGAAAATGCTTTTTTGCCTGCCAGTAGCAAGCACAAGATATTGTCTTACAAACCTTTGGACTCCAGACATCTAATACCAGAGAGACTCTGCAGTGATATGCCTCTTTAGTTCCTGTGGAGGATGCTCGGTATAACTGTGTAACGTATTAGCTTGGCTCATATGCCAATTAAGTGACTTACAATCATAACTCTGGATTTTAGCCACGTTGAGTAAGTGCACCTCCCTCAGCCAAGTAATATCTATTTATAACATGATGGTTCAATTTTCTCTTGACCTGGAATTTCTATTCTGTCTTCTCCAATTTGTACCCAGTCTTTGCTATGTTGCACATTATTCATAATCCTGTGTTTAATCAGTCTGAAACGAACCTTTAGAATCCATTGCTTTATTGCTGTGAGAAGGGATAGGAATGTTAGTCCCAGTCAGGAGACGGTAGTTAATTATTGGTCTGTCTTAAGTCTTGGTTGACTTGAGTAAACCGGAAAGCAGAGTGAAAGTGGGACTCTCGTCTTTTGAGATGTTGCTAGAAACTTCACAAACCATTCTCTCTTAAGGGTGCTCTCCTTGCAGCAAGTAGGCGCTTATGCTTTCCCAAGGTAAGCTTTGGCCTTCCTGAGATCTCTCACAAGCCAGTTTCCATTCCTAAAAAGATAAGTTATTACTCCTTTATGTAAATTTTATGCTATTTAAATAGCAAATGAAGCAACTTGTATGACATGTAAGATGGAACACTGAGGGCCTGTTTCTCCCTTTTTCTGCAATGACTTGTGCTTCTAGTCATGCAAAAAAAAAATATTGCTCTTCACTTTACTCTGTAAGACCCATCAGCTGAAAAAGTAACACTGCAAATTTAGTTCTGACTTAGGCAGTAGCCTGCAGTTTCATATCCATTTTCAGCACCGTGCTAGCTTTGCCTGTCTCTTACTGAGCTTTGTTTTTAACTTCTCTGAGAAAGAAATGAACAAAAAAAAAAAAAGCCGAAAATATTCTCCTTAAATCTGCCTTACCTCAGAGTAATTCTGTACAGCACAATGCCACACTTGAATGTTCTCCCATGCTGCTAATGTGCTTGCAAGACGCTATGGTGATATGATGCTGTTGACACCAGAATGTGATGCTCAGCATGCAGAAATTTCAGCATTTTGCCACTTTGTCAATGTTTTCCATTCTTAACCTTACCAGAAATTTTCACCACCTCTGCTTCATTTTTGTGTAGGAGATAATAGCACTAGATAAGAACCAACTTCCATAGTGATTACCGTCATACGTGAATACTCTTATTTTGCTCTTTTTAGCTTATTCTTAAGTACTTATTTATTGAGTCAGAGGCCCTTTAAAAAGTCATAGAAACACCACAACACACAAACTTCCAAGTTTGTACATATCTACAAAAGGTAGCTTTAAAAACAAGTTGTTGTCTGGTATCTATTTTTAATAAGTTATAAAGTGTCAATTGCAATGAGATCTTCTAAGGCATTTGTCATGTTGCTGTTCTAGACTCCCTTGCTTTTCAACTCCCTCCTACACATCTCATTATTTTAAATCTTAAATCGTTGCAATAAGAGTTAACTGTTTGATATGACTCTATCACTTCAAGGAAAAATAGACTGTAGGCCATGAAAACTGGAAAACGAATGTAAAATGACTTGGTAGAAGAATACTATCAAAGAAGAGTAAAGTATTAGTGCCAGAACTTGCACAAGAAGTCACTCTGAGATAATAGAAAGTTATTATGGAAATTTTTCTTGTGTAGACAAGTCTAGAGCCAGCTGGTGCTCGGTGTGGTGAATTGTAATGTAAATAGATATGAGCCAGTGTGTTGTTAATAAGAAAAAAAAAAAATCTTTCTGGTGTAGTGGTCAAAACATCTAGCTTTCCAACTTCTCTGAGAAATTAAGGGGGATGGTATACTTCTGTGTGCTACTTGGGGTGAGGGGAACAATGTCTCTGTTGTGGGGGAAATGGTTACATTTTTTGAAGCCTATGACGCAGGTATTAGGGCAAAGTCTTTTACTAAATTTTCTAGCTCCAGAGACAGTTAAAAAGAAAGTATTTATCACTCGAAGGATGGGAAAGTTAAACACGAAAAAGGAAACGATCAACCAATGTATCTCCACATATAACAAGCACTATTGTATGTCTCGGCACTTCATCTTAAAATAAAGGGTTTACTAATATTCACCTGTCCCCCTTCAGCAAATTTAGTATTTGTAAAACTCTTGAAAGGTGGAAATGGTCATACGATTGTCATCTGGGAGCAGTACTGAAGGGGTCGGTGGGTGCAGGCAGAGGAAGTAGCCATTTCACATCTAACTTTTAAGCGCTAGAGTCATGACTCATGTTATGGGCAATTACTTGGAAGAAAAGAAAACTCCTTTGTACCTACTGTCTAGTGTGAGTGGTGTTTTATTTTTTTAAAAAAAAGTCCTAATTGGCTAATTGTTGCTTTTTTTAAACTCTCAACTTCCCTCATGTGTCATTGGGATGGTCTATGACCAAGTCATTATGCAGTCTAATAGCTATGTTCGTGCAGAGTGTAATGAAGCTGGTATCTGATGTGAGTTACTATTGTAAAGGCCTGCATTATCGCAGCAGAACATCATTTGCTAGCACCCCTTAAGTGTTAGTGAGCCATGGTGAGTTTAGGCCAGGCTGTAGCAGAAGTGGTGTGGAACAGACTAACATGTAAACCGTGTCTTCATCTCTAATACCTTACTATCGTGACTTGTATTAATACTCTAAAACATACTCTGATTGTGGTCACTTCTTGTCTGTACCACAGCCAGCTCTTCGTATCTCCTTGGATTTTCACCTGGCTGCTTTTTTGTCTATATGCATGATGATGATAGGTCTTACTGTTTCACCTCTGTGCCGGCCATATTTTTCATGTTAAATCATCTCCTTTGCCTTCTCAGTTGTTGACTTCAGTCATCTTTTCTTCCACTGATCTCCTCCTGCTCTCTTTTCTCTGTGTCTTGGTGGAGCCGCTCTTGTACTGCATGGGACAGAACAAACTGCCATTATTTTTGCCATTGTTAGTTCTGTCTTGCTGCATTCTGGTAGCTCTGACCTAGATGGTTAGTTTTACATTTTCTTGGAAGCAATAGCTAACAACTCAGAAGAATGTGACAAACTTCATAGATTCACCTTCTCAGTCTTTTTCTTTAAAGTCAGCCTGGAAATACATCTTTTCAGGAGGCAGTGAAATTAAAATTATTTCTGCTCTAATACTTTGCTGCTTTTTCTCTGGATTTTTGGTTGACTGTATTAATTCATAGCCCAATAACTGGACAGTTTCCTGAAGAACCTACTAAGAGTGAGGGTAAAAACTCAACTTTAAGCCTTGCCTTAAAATTCTTTTTACCTTCACTATCTATGATCCATGTAACAAGAGACCAAAGGTCTCTGAAGTTATTTGCCCTGAAGAAACTATTGATGGGGTTGTGGCTGCTGTTGTTGGCTCCTTATGGTGGATTTGTACTTTCCTCTGTGTTCTTAAAAGACCTCTTTCTACCTGTTTGTTTTCTTGTTGTTGGCTTTCTTTTCCTTCAGTCCTTCATGAATAGACAATGATTCCATTTGTATTCCATGGGGTATAGAAAACTGGACCTGCTGTCAGTAGAGGATAGTGTCCATAGTGCATCTTCTACAGGTTCAGATGTCAACTGGTTTAAGCCTTGCTGAGTCAGTAAATGCAAGTGTGCACTGCTGTTGATGGTAGCAGTAAAGGCATCTCGGTTGCTTCTCATTCTCTTTTGCAATTGAACACATAGCTATTGAAAAAGCAATGGATTTCAACACTGTAATGGAAAAGCTTGCAGCTTTATAGGTACATATATAAAGCTGTAACCTATTGTCTTCTGAAATAGTTTTCAAACTAACTATGATGTTATCCTGCTCTTAATAGCTATTGTGACACAGGAATCTTTTTTTTGACTGTTTTGCCTTTAACACTGAAATTTTTTTTAAACAACTTATGCTGAAATATAATGTCACATTTCCCACCTCACATCTCAGTGTCAGCTTACTACAATCATCTGGGAAGTGTCAGGATGCACTCCCTGATTAGTTAAACTTGATGACTCAGAATGTTTTAGCAAATTAAGTTTTTCTTTTGGAAGGGAATGGGAAACGCACTTAGGATTTTTGTTGTCGGTGACATCAGATGAGAACTTAATGCTCAAGAGTTGGGAGGTGGAAAAAGATTATGTTATGCTTTTCATTATCTTGACAAATATTCTGTGCCAAAAACTTCCCTGCTTCTTATCTGGAGTTACAAAGACAAACAGAATATTTCTGTTGCTGAAAATAACAGTGAAATACAACAGACTTGCACAGCTGAGCTGAACAAATGGTTCAGCAATTGTATCCCTTTCAACTATGCAGAAAAAACTGCTTTGGAAATATATTGGGAAAATGAGTCAAATCTATATAAAGAATTTTGGGGAAAAAAAGGGATTATAGCCTACAGATTTTTTTCTGAGACTTGACTCACTGATTGCCAGAAAGCTTAGTTCTATGCAGTGGTGTGTTTTCCACCTTTGGATGTGAAGAGTAGTATATCTGTTTGGCATTGGGTTTTTTGTTGTTTTGTTGGTGGGTTTTGTTTATGGGGCATGTGTGGGGTCTTTGTTTTTTTGGGGGTGTTTTTTGTGCGTGTATGTGGTGGCATTTTTGGTTGTTTGGAGTTGTTGGTTGGTTGGTTTGTGTGTTGTTTTTTTTTTTTTTCCCAAAAAAACCCTCTACAATAGTGCCTACTGATGTCAATGAAAAGATTGACTTAAACGCAACTGGATGTGGCATTTGCTCTTTCCTTGTTTGAGGAGAAAGGCTGCTTGTGTCTGTTTTGTAGTTCACAAAATGAAAACAAGGAAATGTTACATCAAGTTTTCATCAAGCCAAAATGATCTCAAGGAACAGCGTTGGCTCAAACACCTTAGCAATCAAAATACATATAATCAGTAGTAATACTGTTTAAAAGCAAACAAAAAAAAATCAGTTCACATGCAATCTACCATGATATTATATAGTTTAACTTATAACTTTAGATGCTGTTCAAGTTTTAAACACTTTACAAGTAATTAGTCTGTGGCAAGACAAGAGTATTACAAACTGTAAAATGGCTGACATTAAACTAGTATGAAATTATTAGGAGTAACTTGAAAAAATATTTCATAAATGAAAAACAGAATGAATGGTTTTAACTTCAGAATCAACCTTTTCAGTCATACAGTACTAGAAAAAAGTCTGACATAATATTTCACCCTGGTTTGTAATAAGGCTCTCAGTTATTCAAGTGAAGAATCATAAATGATGATGAATTATCTATTCATGGAGCAGAAGAAGGAGCGATCTTGAGGGATTAATCAGTAATTAAAGTTAACCTGTGTTGCCTAAATAAGATGAATTCATTCTGTGATTTTTCTGCTCTGTCGGGATTTTTCTGTAAGGAGATAGGACTACAGTATCAGCAAATACCACTCACTATTATGCCTGGATATCCATCTGGATGTCTTGTCCAGATATGCGCTATTCTCTGCAACTCGCCGGAAAATTATTCTTCCTTTTCTGGTTCAAATACACTTCTACTGTGTCTCACCATGAAATTAATTGATGACCGCAAACTTTAATATTTAGGACTGTACAGAGTGACTCTTTCAATTAAGTCAGATATAGCTGAGGCATTTGAAACATCATTTATTCCTTACACTTTTGATTGTGAAGAAATTGACTTTTTGTAGTTGTAACCTTAGAGGATTTCAATGTGGATGTATATCTTTGGCATTTCTAAGGATACATAGATGTATATATTAAAAATATCCTGATACCGAACCAAACAGCAAAATAATAAACTCTGAAGGCTTCACCAGAGTTTGTGCACCTTATTAAAGTAATCCTGGGGGAGTCTAGTTTATTAAAAGCAAGAGAGGCGAACTTTAGAGTTAGCTTTTGCAAATCTTATCTATCAAATTATTTCTTTGGTTCAAAAAGTTGCTTGTTACATGAGTGTGGATTTTCAGGTTTGTGTGTGTGTGTTTTTTTTTTTTTTTTTTCTATTTTGCTTATTTGATTTATATTCCAGCTTCAGTGTTTTCTGCATGAGAATGATCTGGCCTCTGCCTCTCACTCAGTTTTGTGCATGCATGCAAAGAGCAGTTAATCCTGATTAAATTATCCACCTTTTCAAAGGAGGGAAGTTTTATATCGATAGTAACTTCAAGTAGATGGTATCCTGTTGAAATATGAAGCATCAAACATAAAGAACAACTTATATGCCAAGTAGGCAGGGCAAGTCTTATGTCCTCAGATGACTTTCTCCTGACTTGTCTGGTAAGTGTTATTTCTGAGGAAAGGCTAATGCAGGCAAGCAGGTCTTGCTCGCAGATGTGAAACTAGTTGGATTATTCCAGTCCCTTCACAGGGAGCTGTAGAATAGCAGGTTGATTGCAGGAAGGATTTTGTACCATTCTCATTCAAGCTTTAAAACTTGCATGGAAAAAACTGTAATCACTGTTTCCATTCTCTAGCTCTTGTGTGCATGTATCGTTTTTAAAATGTTTGCATTTTTTTAAAATTGTCATCCCCCCCCAGTAAAGAGAGTAAAATAGTGTTCTGGGTTTCAGAATTTAGGCACAAAACTCTTTTTTCTCTTTTTAGGACTATATGCTGTAACCTGTTTAGAACAGCTCCACAGCTGTAATCGTAAGAATCAGGATGTTCATTTCTATATAAGAAAACAGTCTTCATGAAGGAAAAAAAAATAATTGTGAGAATGGTTTTTAAATTGTTCAACTAGGAACCTTTGAAAACCAAACTTACCCAGTAATCAGAATGCTGTGAATACGACTTTATTAACAGATTTTTTTCAGTGGCAGTTGAGCAGAGGTAAGCTCCCATAGGTATGGAATGAGGTGAGATTAATAGAAACTCTGGATCAACTGAGATTTGGCTTCTATATGCGAACAGGGTTTATACTCACTATTTGCAGTTTTACAGCCCATATGTTTATGAGCTGAAGAACTGCGAAGAGTTGAACATTTCACCTTGACTTCACTTTGTGTTTCCCTGTCTTTCCATTTCCACCCAGCTCCATTCACTTCCCATGACTCTATCACACCATCTTAGCTACATCTAGCCCCCAGCAAACTCTAGTTTTGCGTGTGTTGCTTTTCATTGCATTTGTTGCTCTGCATTCCTTTCTTCACATCCTATTCTCCTATATACTTACACTGGGAGCACTTAGATTGTCTGCTGTTCTGTCTGTGACACCTAGCACAATATAGTCCCATTCACGATTGATGCCTAGTTGTGTTTAGAATAGAAATGAAGACTACCAGTAAAGAGGCGGCAAAGAATGTAGTTTCACTTGGACAGAAGAATACCTTAAAGACAACTGCAGAGACAATGTAGTTAAGGTGATGCAAGAGGGGGGAAAAAATATGTTACTGTGCTGGCTTCAATCACCCGCTTTCCCTTTAAACAGAGTACGCTGAACTTCAAAAATTTCACTTGTCTCTTTCTTAGTTATAATTTTTTTAAAAACTACTTTTCATAGTTATGCTTTATCAGAGAGATGTTTTCTTATGAGCTTTCTAGTTTTCTGATAATGTTTTTTGTTGTTTTTCTGAGAACATATTTTTTTATTTAAATCTGTAGTAGCGTACAAATGTTTTAACTGAAACTACAAAAATAAAATCTCCCAATGGATTACTGCTTTTCAGTTTTGGACTTTGTCCTGACATAACTGCAGATTAGATTATTTCTACTTTTGGTGGTAGAAGTTTTGTTTCTGTTCTACTCCAAATGTGCTTCACACACCTTCAAGACTGCACCTCTAAAATGTGTACTTTCAACCTGGAGAAAATCTGCTAAGAGCAAGGGGAACCTCAGGTGTGAGCAAAACAAGTGGGCACACAAAATAAGCAAAGAGATGCTCATGAGTGTGTGTATGCTTTGCATGTGTTACTTTCTATTTTAAACAGCAGTGGCCTCAGTTATTCAGGGCACCGTTTGCTGAGTGATAGATAGTGTTGGTCTGTTCCCACAGCGCTGATCTTGATTCTTTTGTAATTCACTGCTTTGGAGGGAAGCAGAGGGGGGACAGTTGATTAGACAATGAATATGTGTTGTTGTTTTTTTTATCCCCCTCTGTAAAGAGGGAGCTGCAAAGTGAAGAACAACAATAGACAAGACAGCCAGCCAGCTGGCTTTCATCAGTGCCCCAGACAAATTCAGCCTGGCCTTGAAGCCTGAAATAACCCGCTTGCCTATTACCATTAGACTGGAACACAAATGCCCATATTTATATTAAAAGCAGGTCAAGACCACATTGAAGACAAGAGAGAGCAGCTCTGCTGGTTCTGTAAATCTATTGAACAGGCTTATATTTCCACTCATAATTCTGAAACTCTTAATCGTGTACTGATATTCTGAGATATGTTGATGAATTTTTGCCTTGCTCCTTTTATTGTTTCTGCCATCAATCATGGAATCTCAGATCATCATGCGGACATCTGCCTAGGAACAGACGTACAAGTTGTGACAGAGCTTAACTCTCCTCATGCAGACAACATTCCTCAAGGGTCTTTTCAATATGCTTTATGTTTGACTCCTCAATCTGATACAAGCTAGGCTTTTCAGACTATACAGTTTGAGCCCCAAATTTCTTCTACTCTTGACTCTTCTCCTGTCTTTTCAAGAGTCAGACTACTTCACTGTGGAATCTCTACTTGCTTGATCCTCTCCTTGTTTTCAGTTTGGATATTATACCATAAATTACTGATACAGAGGTTATGGTACAGAAGGTGTGTTGTTCCCACCTCATGGGCAGCAACGCTTTGACCCTGTACATACCACTGACTATATTGCATTTTTAGGGTAGAAATCTGAGGCAGAATTTCTCGTCTTGATGTCTTCAAGGCATCTTGTTTTAATGACAGTCATACTGATTTTTTTCTATATAAAGTGGGCACTTCTCTGGACTGTAGAATACACCCGAAGAGTTTGTTGACTGGTGTTTCTCTCTTTCTTTGAGATAATTTGGTGTAATATTAGCACTGTGGTATTGTTTGCCGGCTGAGTCATTGTTGGCAAGTCTTTCTTTTCACAGATGACTGCATTGACATAGCTTCTGTTGTTTAATAGGTCATCTTTAAGTCTTCTAAGACTTATCTTGAGTTTTATGAGGAGCAGCTGAGGGATCTGGGGTTGTTTAGTCTGGTGAAGAGGACGCTCAGGGGAGACCTTGTCATTCTCTACAACTACCTGAAAGGAGGTTGTAGTGAGGTGGGGGTCACCCTCGTCTCCCAAGTAACAAGTCGCAGGACAAGAGGGCATAGTCTGAAACTGCACCAGGGGAAGTTCAGGTTAGACATTAGGAGACATTTCTTCACAGAAAGCGTCGTTAGGCATTGGAATGGGCTGCCCAGGGAGGTGGTGGAGTCACCATCTCTGGAGGTGTTTGAGAAAAGACTGGACATGACACTTAGTGCCATGGTCCAGTTGACATGACGGTGTTAGGGCAAAGGTTGGACTCTATGATGCCAGAGGTCTCTTCCAACCTAATCGATTCTGTGATTCTGTCTTCAGAGAATATTCAAAGCTGGTGGGGAAAATATAACTGCAAATGTAACTGAACTGTTAACACTTCCGTGGGGGGGGCAATTTGAACTTATTGCTCCTACAAAGGACTACTGCAGGACTGGTGTGTGTGTGTCCCAACATAAACCAAAGCATCGTTCAGTACACATTTTATTATGGTGGTTTTATAAAGGCACAGAAATACCTTCACAGTGGCAGACATTGTCGTGGTGGTAAAACACAGGAAAATACTAAGAAAGGCCAAAACTTTCCTTCCTTTTTTGTTTCAACACTGCTGCAGTGCCCCATGTGAGAGAAGCACCTGCTGTCACTGAAGCAATTTTTTCTATAAATCTGTAACAATTTCATTTTATCAGACTATTTTAGTTGTAACTTATCTGGTGGGAGAGTAGAGATACCAAATGCATCTCCCAGTAGCTCAGTCATAAAATAAAATAATTTTGAACTCTTACTAAGCTTTCTTGAGCCTTTTTTCTGCTGTTGAAATTACTGTTTCTTATTTTCAGCATGTGCATGTTAGTAAGCCTTTACAGAAGGTCCCACTACTTGTTATATCAGCGGATGCGTAAAGGCTGTGATAGCATGGTAATCTTGTACTGGGAGATGTGCAAACATGTTTACTGAATTAAAAAGAAAATAAATAAAAATTGTATATCTTATATCACACTAAACTGTTTTCAAGGGCTGAGACTTTTGCCTGTATTTGGAAATATGCCAAAGAAATCTTGGTAATTATTCTGAAACAGTTATTTTTGTTTGAACTAAAACCAGTTATTCTGAGAACTATTCTGATAAAATTCCAAGTGCAGACAAGTGTTAATAAACACAAGTCTGTCATTTTGTTCACTCGGGTTACACTTCCACAATTGGTGTTCTCTTTGCCTTCTCAGCTGTTTTGTTCCACATGTCATTATTGGTGTCATCCAAAACCACTTTTTATACTTAATTTGCTGTGGCATAGAGGAGACCTGCCAGGCAGAGGTTATGAAAACTTTCATCAGTTTTTTGAAGGAAAAAGAATTGGTCTTAATAGTGAAACTAAAACCAAAACAAAGAAAAACCCCAAACACAAAACAACTTAGTAACAACTTCATTCCTGTTAGAATCCAAGTACGCTGTAAAAATTAAAGAAGCATCTGTAATTTAACTACCATGTAGCAAAATGACTGTAGAAGGAAGGATTTTTTCCAACTTTGGGGATCATATAATGACAGCACATGGTTGAGAAGGTTTTTTTTAAGCTCTCTTGTAACTAAAAAATGGTCATCTTTTACATCTGTGACTAACTTGTTCAGTGTCACATGTATTATTTCAAATCGTTGAGAATGGAATCTTTTGTTATTTTTCTCAGTTTTTAATTAATTGGCTTTTCCTTGTATGCAGTGTATATTTTCCTCTTCTGAATTGTCTCCTAGAATATGGTGTTTTCTAACTGCTGCCTTTCCATCCTAACAGCAATGCTGTGGGAGGAAAGCCAGATGCATTCCTCAATATTAACAGAGCAGGGGAGAGAAAGCTCTCACTTTCATGAAAATATTTTTCTTCTAGCATTTTTTTCTGTTTTTCTTTCTTCCCTCTTTCTACATGTCATTACTGAGGTGCTTGGCCGTGGTGTAGCTGCTGCCTGTGGCTTTCCACAATTAAGCTTACTTGTGGATATTTTTATTGTGTCTTTTTTTTTTTCTTTTACTCTCCCTACATTTTTGTGAGATACCCCAAAAAAGGACCTAAAGTAACAATTGGATAGTAGTTAGGATCCATTCTTCCCTTCTTACACTGCTTTGTCCTTTCTTATCCCGGTCTTTACCTGTGACTTCATTTAGAATACGTGGACAAAATCTTCACTTGCAGTGAAAATCAGCAACTAAATTTTCATGACTTAAAACTACTTTCAGAAGTTGCTCAGTGTCTCCACTGTTCAAAAAGGAGGTGGTGCCATCATGACCTGGTGAAAGAGCTTTTCTTCTTCCTCCCTTTTTTTCTTTTTCTTAGCAAAACAAAGACTGTGAAAGAGGATCTGTCTACTTTCCTGAAGAACATCAGAGAACATCAGGTAGTAGATCTACAGGAGAGGGAAGAGCTAGTTAAGCCAGCCTAACTGTATTTGCAGTAGGACAACTGTATGACCAAAGCTAGGATAGAAATTAGTTGGGATTTTTTTATTGGGGCGGTGGGGTGGGGAGTGGGGTGTGTTTGGTGTTTTGTTGTTGTTTGGGTGTTTTTTGGATACTAGAGGAATAAGACTTAGGCTTTCAATGGGAGAGATGGCACAGGAAGTAATCTGAAAGTTGGAGCTTGCAAGGTTTGTGGCATGCAGAGGAGACCTGTGAGAGGCTGCTGGTCATAGGCTGTGGTGTTGGAAATGAAGCATGTAGAGTGGCTTTGAACTGGTGACAAAAGGAGATTAGGTCTGGGTACATATTTATTTCTTGGGTAATGATCCAAATTTTTGATGTATTTGGTTGCATTTGTCAGTGTGTCCTAGAAAGCAGAAATCGGGAGGGAGGACAAAACTGAAACTTCTCCTTGATTAGCATAAAAACTTACTTGGCTTTTTATGAATAAAATCTGTCTACTTTACTCTGAATGTGGCACTTTTGTTAATCTCTAGATAGAAGAAAATGTTCCTCACCCTGCCTTCAAGCCATAGACAGACTGTTTAATTCTTTCCTGAAAAAAAATAAACACACAGTCCTTTTTCTTAACCACTTTTGTGCAAAACCCAAAGTGCCAAGATCCCTTCAACCAATCCTCCTTATCCTCCATGTTTCTGAAGATTGCAGGGCTGGGTTCATGCTTCACTAATACTGCAGTAACTTTGTCACGTCCACCTCTGTTACTTTGCACAGGATTAGGTTGATGCACATCAGATAGGCTTGTTCCTGCAACTGGTTCTCCTTGGTGTGCGATTCTGCTCAGTAAGGGAAGGGAGTTGCCCATGTGAGCCCAAGTGGTAGTTTGAGGATCCATGAGAGCTGATGACAGTGGTACTGTTAAATTACTGGTTTATTTATTTATTAGTAACTTAGGTGATCAATAAGGGAAAAGGGTGTCTACATGTTGTCTCCATGCTTTGCACAAATGCAAATTAAATCATACATGTTATCTCTCTCCCATTAGGAAAATGAGTTCTTGCCCATCGTGGCTGGTACAGTTCTTGCTGCTACGTCCCTGGTGATGCTCCAGCAGATTCAGTGTACGGTTTCTGGGGTGCTTTGCTTAGTTAGTGTTTGCTCTGGCATGACGTGAACTTTTCTCAGTGAGATGACCAATATCCTCATAAACAGCAGGAAGCACTGCGATAAATCAACAAGATCACATTTACCAGACCTGCTAAGCTCTTCAGTGCAGACTGTTTCTGGAACTCCTGATGCCCAGAGCTAGTAGGAGCTCTCATTTTATTTCCATTTTACTTTGAACTCTTGCTCTGCTGCCTGTTGCTCCTTCAAAGCTATGACTTTTTCAAGAAGGAGAGAAGGACGTTTGAGAACAGTGGTGCTTCTAGACAAACACTCTTCTTTCTGACAAGAGCTGAGCCTAAGGACCTCAGAATCGGGCTGTGAGCAGAAGCGAGCATGAAGTGAAAATTCACTCGTGTTAAATAAAACCTTTCAGATGCTTTCCAAATTGTGAATGTGCCACAGGAGTTGCCAGCCTAAATATGACCGTGTTTCACTGTAAACACAGTCCAATAAAAGCTTTTACTGATCTTGGACAACACATGAAATATTTTTTTTTTAAAAACTTAGTTTAAAGGAAAAAAACAACTTGGCAATCATGACAACAGAAAAAGCTCCAGAATCATTGTTACTCAAGATAAATGTATAGATTTACTAAAATAGAGGAGGTTGGCAAAGCTGAATTCCAATCAAGACAGTAATCATAGTATAGAGAGATGTCTGTTCAGGAAGATGATTAGTCAATCAAAATGCAAATGATATTATACAGATTGCAAATTTTGAAGTATTTGGTGTGTGGATACTTTTAGCAGAGTTCCCCTAAAACATTCACTGTGTTTGCATTTGAAAGCATGTAGTTTGTAAAAGGATTAGTGAACCAAAGCAGTGTGATGTGATTTGTCTGGTAGAGGGCAAGCTGTTTCTTTGAGCCTTTGTGTAGCCTCTATGTGGATACAACTTTTTAGCTCACAGGCCTGTGCCTGTTCTCTCCCACAAAATTATATTCACTGTACTCTGAGTCCTTGGCTCGCAGCTCTCCTGTGAGACCTCAGCAGACCCAGCTCGGTTTTGTTTCATTAGAGAAATCTCTTTGGGTTCTGTGAGTGGGGCTATGGGAATAAATGACTCTATTTTCCTCCCACTTCACCACCCGTGTATCTGTTGTGAGGTGAAGAAAAAGAAATCAAAGGCAGTCGCTCAAAACAGATTTGTCTCAATCTATTTTTATGTCCTGAGCTGGTGTAAAAAAACCAAGTTTCATGACATGCAGAACAACTTACGTTGGTGCATTTGCAAAAGAAGACAACCAAGACCTGTGTATGTAATGCTGGAGGAATGCGTTGCTGTTTTGTGTAACAACTCAGTAGTGAAGGTACCCACCTGGCAAGTTGGAGATTTGAAATCGTGTCCTTCCACCACCCAGGAGGATGCCCTAACCTCCTGTTAGAGCTGTCATCAGCTATTTCCCTCTTTTATACAAGATATAAGATAGAACAAGAGAAGAATAGGTTTTCAGCCTGCTGGCAAGGATGCACTCTCAAGATAGGACACAGGGTTTTACTCTGTCCTCCAGTGACTTTATTATTTGTTTAATTTTTTTCTCTACAGACCTTGGCTTGCAATACAGAAAAAAAAAAATCTCTCATTAGGCTACAATGATATGTCTGGGGAAGGTGAGAAAGCATAAAGGCAAAGCAGTGATGCTGAAAGGAGGTTTTGTCAGGACACCTTCCTGTGTCACTGCAGTCAGGGCATTTCCAGGACAGGGAGGATGTGGGACTGAATCCAGTCAAGCAGAGGAAGGAACTCAACTCCTACCTCTGCCGATATGCATGGCTGCCTCAATCAAGAGACTTTGAGGTACCTGGGGAGAGCACTACTGCTAGTGGCCTTTTCGGAAAGAGCAACTCCATGTTTCTGGGAAACTTGCCACTGGCAGTGATCAGTGCAAAAGTACAGTGAGCAAGGATTGTCTGCTCAAAATTGATCAATACTTACTAACCTGTGGAGCAAATGAATTTGTCGTAAAAATATAGTAGTTCCATTATAATCCCTTATGTTTTCTGTTTGCTTTATGTCACTGAATTAGGTGCAGTTTGTCCCTACATTTTCCTCACAAGTGTTGCAGTGGTATGAGATGGGCACTTCCCTGTGACTCTGCAAGGGTTTTCACCCTGTGCCTGAAAGTCAGGGCTGTCAACAAAGCCCATTCATTTGTCTCTCTGGGGACCTGGTTAGTGTATAGCTGCAGCAGGCTTGCAGCAAGAGATTGGGTTTATTGAGCAACATGGACTGTATTGAGGCCATTATTTATATTTCTAGGGTTTATGTTTTGTGGTGGTTTTTGTTTTTTTTTTTTTTAAACTGGAGTTTAACTTTTTTTTTTGTGGGCAGCATGTCAGTGATTGTAGTATATAAGACTAGTTACCTCCTATGTATTTTGTGCTTTGGAGCACTTAAGTTGAAAGTTAATAAATAACATCCCTCCTTAAGATGACGGTCACTTAACAACCCAGTCAGCCTGTCTCCAAGGGGCATTATCTACTGTGAATGCTCTCCCAAGTCTTGGGCATAGACACCAGATCCTGTCCTTTATATCTGCTGTATTACTCACTGGGCAATAATTTAAACTATACATAAGTGCATATGTATATAATACAGAAGCAAAACATGAAAAATTACAGAGACAACAAATATCTTCTTCAAAAACATCTCTAACGTTAGCAAACTTCAGCCCTTTCAGAAGTGCTAGCTTTTCTTTATTCCACCCTACTGTATAGACTATTGCTTGAAGGCTTTTGAAAATTGGCTCTCTGGTGGTTCATTCATTATATTGTCTCCTTTCTTACTAACAGGCAGTTTTCAAAATGCTGAGCAGCACTGCCAGTAAAGTACCTGGAATCATTTGCCTACTTATACTGGAGAGAGAAAAAGATCAAACTCTGCTATGTTCTGGACAATGTCAATGGTTTTCTTGCTTTGAATATTATAATCATTTCTGTGTGCTGGTGTGGTTGGGATAGGGACTAAAAGAAGCCAAAGTTTGGCAAAACTTATATAATCCCTCTAATGAATTCTGGCATAGTGAGTCAAACCCTGGCTCTGCCCAAGTCACCTGCCATTGATTTCTGTCAGGCTGGAATTTCTATGTCAATACTTGAAATGAGAGGAAATTTGCTTTAGGCTTTGTTTTAGCAAAGGATCTCTTTTTACAGAAATTCTTATTTTAAATTCTTGTTGTGAAGATTGGCAATTATTATTCCAAATATAACTAATTACTTAAATAGAAAACTCAATCTAGTAAGCAGATAAATGAGCATGAACATAACCGTTTATTTGGACAGTGCCATCTAGTTGTAAAACGTAGCGGGTTTTTCTTGTAAGATTTAATTACCATGGCAAATCACAGCTCTGTAAAAAAATCTTCAGTGTAATTTAAGGTTCTTTTCATCCATTATCCAAACAGTTATTTCTCTGAAAAGAGGCTATTAATGTAAAGTAATGACTGTCTTAATTAATGGAATTCGTGGAGCTGTCTGTAATGTGATTCCCTGCCTTCACCCCCTCCCCGGGTCACACTCCATTAGGAAGACACTATTTGCAATGTAAAAGGTAATCTACAAAAAGATCTAATAGCTACCTGGCTCCCCCTCTTCCTCCTAAATCTCCTCAGTAACCTTTCTCCACCATAGTTCTCACTGATAAGTCAGATTTGGTGAATTTTTATCTGACACATTCTTAATATATCTGTGCCTAGACCATCCAGGGTCAATAATCAATTCAGATTTTTCAGTCATACAGAAGGAGGTCAGGCATCAATAACTTCTAAGGAGTTTTTTTTTTAAGAACTTCAAGGGTATTTCATGTTTTTTCATCAATTGCCTTGCTATACACTTTATTTTTGATTTGAATATTGAGCAAATGTTTAATATAATGATTGCTTTCTGCACAAAACTGCAGTCTTCTCTATTTTTAATAACTGAATAATCTTGCTTGTCTTGAACATGATGCCAAAGAAAGATTAGGAACACGAAAGCTGTTTATTGGGAATGTAAGCCCTGGGCTGGTGGAATAAATGTTGTAGGAAATGTCAATATTAGAAAACTGAGGTCTCTAAATTTTTTCCCCTGTTTATTTTCTATCATACCTATAACTGAATGTTCTCTGAACATTCAACTTATAGTCAAGAGTCTTGTGACTTGTTAATTCACTGAGTGCTATTCTGCCATAAAAAAGATGCCTATTTGATAACATCATTAGATTGCCTTTTTCCCCACCTCTTTTTAGAGAATTCATCTTGTACTTCTATAGAACACTGTCAAAAAAGCAAAGAAAACCCACCATTTATTCACTCTGTTTCTTACAGTGGTCCTTTTTTAAACTTTTTCTACCTAAATTGAATGAAACATAATAGACTGAATAATTTTTTTGAGGGGAAACTTCAGGTAAAAAAGATTCAGCAAGCACCTCCAGTATTCAAGAAAGTAATTGAGTAGAATGATTTCAGGGATAATAGCTGCTTAACTGAAAATATCTTGTTCTTCAAATAAGCCCTTGGTATAATGCTGTGGGCTTGGCAGGGGACCACAGAGTTCCCTAGGGCTGTCTCTAAGAGCAGTCAGTAGTGGATATGTTGGGCACTGTGTACTACAGCCAGCAATTTGTGTAAGTTATGACGCATGTATACAATAGAAGGCAGACCTGAAAATGGGACTGCTCATGAGATGGAGTACTTGCTTTTCACTCCAGTGATTTCCACCCCCATCTTC
>NW_009605321.1:0-33749 GCF_000690535.1 Cariama cristata
ATAGCCCTGTTTAGCCAAACCAGGACAGTACTCCACAATATTCTCCTACATTTGTCATGCCTGTAAATAGAAAAGGCAGGCTAGCAATGATGATGTAAAATCACAATTTTTTTCCAACTGTGTCTTCACAGTGACTCAGTGGTGAAGAGATCCTCCTTCTCATTTTCTCTACCATGACAGGCCAGGAGTTCAGTGTTAGATAAAATAACCATGTGAGTGATACCGACTGACAGGTACCTCTTCCCAATCTTTTATTTAGTAACCTGAAGTATTTCATCGAAATTATGTTTCTTAAAAGCATAGTGTTATTTCAAATTATCTTACAACACTATTACTTAATAAATAAATAAGTTACAAAATAATTACATGTGAAAAAAATGTCTCTGGGTTTGTCTATAGTAGTGCCAGCCTACATTTGCTTCCTACAGTATAGTAGTCTCAGAATTTGGTTCAAACCAGTCTTATTAATACCTTAACAGAAATTTAGAACACTGGGTGTGTTTATGTTCCAATTTGAGTGTTTGCATAAACAGAAAAAAAGAAAGGAAAAAAAAACCAACAAAATAATATTTGAAGATTTTGGGTATTAAATACAGAACACTTTGTTCAACTGTTATTCTCCATCATTGATAAATATATTTTGAATTTGTTCAAATGAAGGTTCTGTGCACTCATTCTTGAAATTATGACTGAAATTATTATTTTTGCAGAAAGATCTTAGACTACGTCACGTACCAAAATAGTAGGACAGATAATAAGGATGACTGGAAGGCTGAAATAAGCTTTGGTTGCTTCCATCTATGTTAGACCTGATTCGTAGATGTGCTTCAAACATCTTGCTGAAGACGTCAAATGTAAATATCTACTAGTAAAGCACTAATAATCTGTAAATTTGTGTATGTTCTGAGGAATTAACCCTGCCTGTAGGAACCCACCCTAAGAACTTCCTTATCAATATGTCACATCTACTGAAAACAACAATACAACTTTATCAAGTTTAATGAAAAGACAATGAAAAACAGCAGATGCCTTTGTAGACCTGTGCTCAGTCTGTCCAGTGTATAAAGCCCCTCCCTTCACTGGCTCTCTGAGATATCTTCAGAACACAAAGGACGTTTACCTTACTGAAAATTTGGGAAAGTAAAAAAGAAATGTTAGATAACTCCATTTCCTTGAGAACAATAAGATAGGCTCTTAGTAGAAGATATGGCCATATGCAGCTGTTCAGGAGAAGTGAATAAGTAGTAGTGGATAATATTAACTTCTACAGGTTAGTCTTGAATTTAGGATTCCTGATTAAATCTCCGAATAAAGGATGCTTATCTCTATTACCTTTGGTAAAATCAAGTGTGATTAAGTTCTGAACCAGAACCTAAGTTAAACATTTAAAATTAAACAAGATGGATCTAAAGCATTTTTGTTTAATATGACTGATTCTTTATAGTTTCCTTTATGGATTCCTTAAAGCTAGGTTAATGGTGCTTCTTTTATATTTTCTTCATTTGTATTTATTTAATTTATAAATTACTACCTCCCTGAATTTAACCAGTGTCTTTTGGCTATGCGAATACTATCAAAACAGTGTTTAAAGGATTCCTAAAATTTTCACTTGATGGCTGTGAAACAAACATCTTGTTAAAATGCATGCCAGACATAATCTCCCAGGTAAAAAGAGCCCCACCAATAACCGAGCAAAGCATAAAGTCAATGTGAATTGGGTACAATACAAGTACAGTGCAGGCTTGAGAATGATCTGTACAATAAACATCCCATAGTTTAACTAATAATGCTTAGATACCATTATATGTAATTTCTTCTATAGAAAATCCTACTTTGATTCATCATTGCTGCTCTTTCCTCTGCTTCCTTCTTCTTTCAAAGATTGAAAGGAATTTCTGAAGGTTTTTTTAATTTCTCACATATTCTGCACAACTTTTAAGACTGAAGCTGACTATCTATATTTATACTTTGATGGGGACAAACACTAATGGCATGGATCTGTTCGTGTTAGGGCTTGTTAAGCCTGAAAACCATGAACTCTGGATAGAAGTTTTAAATCCTGTTTAGCTATGAGGAGTTGTTTCTGACAATCTTTCCAGAAAAAGCAGAATCAAACCCCAAAAACTTGTCAAATAGCTGTTCAGATCACCCTAAAATAAATGTTTTGGTTAAGTTTATCTAGCCAAACAGCTCACCAGACACTGCTGGGTGTGAATTAGTTAAATAAACATAGGTATCTCATCCATCTGAGGTATTGCAGGGTACCCTGGCCTCTGGCTGCCACTCTAGA
Organism: Cariama cristata; assembly: GCF_000690535.1. NCBI lineage: Eukaryota > Metazoa > Chordata > Aves > Cariamiformes > Cariamidae > Cariama > Cariama cristata. The sequence goes on from NW_009605321.1 coordinate 2,291, forward strand.
GGTGTGAGTTCTCCGTCAGTCTTACATTAAATCTTCCAGCACTATGTGAATAATTCAGGTAGTCTGAGATATCTCACATGATATCGGATATTAACATTTAGGCAAACGAACCAAGCCTCCCGTGTTATTTTGGTTGGGTCTCCATTAAGTCTAAGGGGAATTTGGGTATCTAGTTTAGGTATTCTGAATTAAGACACCACTGTCTGCATGAAAGAAATAAACATGTTTTTTTGGAAGACTGGTTCAGCTCGATGAAAATGAAGTGCTTAAATCAGGAAAACTGGATTGATTTTCCCATTACTTCTCTCTAGCACTAATCTTTCATAAGGTGACTGCTTTTCTTCCTATTTTAGCTAAACAAGACTTATTCAGAATCCAAAACAGACTTGGACATAAGCCTTGAATATGAACACTCATCACCTTTGATTAATTTCAGATGTTCATCAGCTAGCTCAAACTAAACTTTGGATATACTTTTTCTCAAAGAGAAGATTTTTTAAAAAGTAAAGAAAAAAGAAAACCAAACCAACCAAAAAAAAACCCAACCCAAACACCTTACTTTTCACAGAATGAACCCCAAATTCATTGGTAATTCTGTGGGTCAACTTTGTGATGGAAAAAATAAATTGTTTGAAAATAATAAAAAATTTAAAGGATTGCTGGAACTTTGGCCTCAGTGAATAATTAAGCTTATTTTACAGAAACACTTCAGTAAGTGAGGTATAAATGAAGTTTTTCTTCCTTTTCTTTTCTTTTTTCTTTCTTTTTTTTTTTTTTTCCTGACAACAGCCTTGGATTCTTAATCAATGATGAAATTGGTTTATGTGTGTTAAACATATAACAGATATTTTCCAGACTTCAAAAGGCTGGATATAAAATTATAGCTCTCAGCATTTGATGCTGTATTATGTTCAAAATAATGAGAAAACAATCCTTTATTAATACAAACCATATTACTGGAAAAAAACAATTTGCAAATTCCAGCCATATAGCCATTATAAAACAAGTTCTTGTTCTTTTCAAGACTATATTAGATAACTTAGTCTTGTTACTTTATTTTTGGCAAATAGATAGAGAGGACCTTCTAAGAAAAAAAGGTGCTAAAAAATTGAATAATTTAAAATACTATGCCACATTGAAATATGAAATTCTGTACAGAGTGTGCATTAAAATAAATAACTGCAACTAAAATAATTTGTAAGCAAAACAAATAAACAAACAAACAAAAATCCCCAACAAAATCAAACCATGAAAACCCAAACCTTTTTTGACAGCTTTTATACACAGGCACATACATCCCTATCTTTTGTTTGTTTTTTTTTTTTTTTTTTTAAAAAGAGATTTTAAATCAAATGCATGAAGAATACCATAGATCCTACAAATCCTTCCCAAATAATATGAAGCTAACATTTCCTGTCATTGGTATGAGGTCAGGTTGTGCAAATGGTAATTCTTTAAGATGCTATAAAATTATTTTTTTTGCTCATTTCTCTGTTCTCCTCATGGGGAGGGCCTTATCAACATTAAAAAAGTTTCATGCACTATTTTAATGAAAAGCTGTATTTCTTAAATCCTCCAACAGTATAGCAGGTAGAATAACAACAGGAATTAAAGTTATTAAAAGCAGGGTAAACAGGGTACAAGTGATCATTGGGAGCATAAAATGAGTAGTCATTATGTGAAATTAAAAAGCTTACCTTTAATAATATTTTGTCAGTGTGAACAATAATATGCTATTATAATCCATAAAATAATCACATGAATATGAAAACAAATCCTGAAATACCTATTATAATAAATAGGATCTTTTTTTAAAACCTTGGATAGATATTCTGGAATCAACGGAGTTTATAGAACAGGTTTTTTCTGTTCTATAGAATCTCCAGATTCTTTACTTACTCTTCCAGATTCTACTATTGATAAATGAGCAGTTGCCTACAAAGAAGAGAACTGCCTACAAAGATACTATGCATGCAAGACATTTTTTTGTTTACAGCACACTTTTCCTAATAATTTTCTAAACACTCCAGAAATATTAAATAGTATAAGAGCATTCAACTCTTGTCAATTATATTCATGAGAGAGTTCACAGCCAGCCACACAGACTGACATTACTTCAGCTGTCTTCTTTCAGTTGCAGACTTAAAGATTTATAAATCAATAAAACATATTTAAACATATTCAACAGTAGTGCAGGTCTTTGAAACACTTTTATCTTCTAATTCTAAATAAAAAATGTGCAGTTCATTCCTAAAGTTTCTCCAAGGCTCTGTGAAGATGCATCTCTGTCTTATTTAAGAAAAAATTAAAGCCAAACTAATAATTAATATTTCTTTTATTTCTTAGCAGAGGTCTAGCAGTTCATCCATCAGTAAGAGCATTCAGATTCTTTTCCCCTTTAAAATAATTTTATACAACATTTTAAACAATTTTCTGACATGCAGAAATTTTTATCTGATTTTTAAGATGTTGCAATATTTTGCGTTGCATTTCCAATAAATTTGACGGATGCTCTGTTGTTTTTCTGTTGCCACATTCTTTTCACATAGAAAAACTGCAAATCATTTATGGTACTAAACTATAAACTGCATCGTATCCCTTAGTCTTCTGAAACAAACACAGACAACAATGTGGATATATATAAATGAAGAAAAACAAGAGAAATCATAACAAGAAAGATGTATAGCTATAGTGTGATTCAGAGATGTATCATGGGGCTAGGTTCACTAGTTCGTTCAGGCTATGTTATACTTTAAAGCTGATTCAAAGCATTGTATCTTTAAATCTTAATAAGATGGAGTTAATCACAGCTTATTATGTCATTGGTGCAAAACAACAGAGAAATAAAAATTAATAACTGTAAATGTTCTTTGGATTTTAATATCTTTCCAAACACATCAATATATTACTTGTATTGCATCATGTTACCAAGTTAAACAAATAGAAAATAAATTTTGAAGGGCATCTAACAGTGAGAAAGTCAATATATGACTTTTAGATGATGTTGGAAACAATGTAATACATTCTGGATTATTTCTCATCTGTCACTGGGTTTTTGTTCTGGTTTCAAAGTCTCTTAACTTGTACTGTACTGACTAAGTGGTTTTTTTACTTCATCTCTTGTTGAGGGAAGTTTTACAGGAGGAGCTGCAGGAAATGATCAATTTTTCTCCTCAGTCCCTGGGTTAATTAAGGCCTTGTTTAACGTATTTGATATGTTTCTAGCACACCTCCAGACTATTAATTAGTATTGCCCAAAACCACAAGCAAAATCACTTGAACTCTAGCTCTCTTCCAGCTTCTGGAGAAAAGATGTCCCCTTAGGTTTGTTGGAGAACACCAAACACACATGTAAAATGGTTGATATCTACCAAATGCTCAGGAGTGAGGCCATTAAGAGCAGATGGTAATTCATCTGAGACTGGAATAAAACTTTTCATCTAAGAAGGAAAAGAATTAAGCTTCCTGCTACTCATAGTATTAAATTGATTTTTTCTACATCTGAAATAATTTAAAGTTTAACTGAAGTAAAATGTGAGTTAAAAAAGTCCAACACCCCTCGCCCCCTTTTCCTTGGCAGAAGAGTTCACTGATACGCATCCATTTGGAACTGAACAAAGCTCACTTTAATGATTTCAATAAAAGACAAAATAAGAAAAAAGATAAAAAAGGGAAAAAAAAGAAAATAAAAGGGAAAAACCTCCACCATTAATCCAGTTATTAAAAAGCCTGAATTAAATTGAGCCTGACATTTAAAAAATTAATACCATTTCTAATTTCTCTTTGTTGCTAGAATTCCACATAATACCTTTTGGTTTTCATCATGTTTTTTTTTCATTAACATTTGTTAACGCAAAATATGTCAGGCAAGTGGAATCATAATTTGAGTTCACTCCACTTGTGAGGTTTTTTTGTTCTGCAGAAGGAATTTGTGTTAAGTTTGCATTCTGCTTTAAAACCTCACATGAGCCTTTATCCACTCTCTGCAAAGAGGTTTCACTGAATTAAATAGTTATGTAACTTCTTAAAATTTAGCAGTGTTGCTTTCTGACAGTATTTGGATACAAAACATATTAGGATGGCACTGTTTAATAAAATACCATTAAAGGAGTACCAATTTCTATTTCTTATAACTGGTATTGGTTGTAGAGATACCATAAACTTCCTGGGTCTGTTACTGCTTTTCAAGTATGCTAAATTTGCATCCACACCATATTGCTTAGCACACATCAGGTTTATCCACATGGTAGGCAGTTTTTCTACTTTTCACATGCTTTTTTAATGTAGTTGACAAGCACAGTGATATAATAAGACCAACCTGTTAGTGTTATGTCCACCATGCAGCAGAAAATGAATCTGTTTAACTCTTTCACAGCTCATTTCATTTATCTATCTCTGATTTTTAGATTCTCCTTTATTTTCAGTATATAATTGTCTTTTTTATCTTCTATAATCTGATGCATTATTTGAATATTTAACAATGTAGTTCTCCTGTTTAATTTTTAACCTTTTCCTGACACTTCTTGCTACTTGTATTTATGCTTCATTCTTGTGCTGGTACAGTAGATCCATCATAAATGCGCTGGCTTCTTGTAGCCATTGAAGAAATTATGCCCTGTTGTATGCTTTCGTAGCACGCATTAATAACTGTTCTTCTGTGCTCTTCTGCTGAGTTATCAAGTCTCACTTATGAAGAGAAGTCCTCCTTTTAAAATCTGTTCCTTGAATTGCTAGGGTACTGTTCAACTCTTCAGTGACAGAAAATTGCAATGTACCTCCAAATCAGTAAGAAAGTTTCAGAGATAAACTTTTGGAAAAGTTCTAAAAATAAATTAGAATTTTCTAGAATTAGAAAATGCAAGTCAGATGGAAAGATTGAGGGAAAATAACCTGTCATTATACACATTACCAACAATCTAGAATAAAAAATTTGAAGAGCACTGGATCATCTGTATTTTATTGACTGTATTAACTAGTGGAGGTATACTTGAAAACTTGGAGTAACCCAGGAGGGAGTCAGTCTTCTTCAGTATGCAATGAACAATATTTAGTGACTCATATCAACCAGCTATTTCCTGATTAGAAGTGACAGCTTGGTTACTGGCAATCTTAATTAACCTGTTTGATAGAATATTTCCCCCAGGGAATAAAAAACAATTTAATCTTTCTAGATTAAAATTTATCTGGGATAAGGAAGTCTACTTACTCTTTCATATGTGAAGTGAATAAGGAGACACTTAACACTTCTGCTCTTACTGATTTGAATTGTTACAGAGGATGAGTCAGAAATGATGCCTAATACCAAGAGGAATTCAGTCTTTATTCTTGTGAAGAAACACCTTATCCCAATACATGAGAGATACCTCCTCACTAGAACTATTTGACATATTCTTACCAAATTCTCTGCAATAAAGCAAGAGTGCAAGCATTAACCTTTTTGTTCCACTAGCCATCTATTTCTTTCTAAACTGCCTGCAGAAGAGTAGCAGCTCACTTAAAAATAGTTCCTGTAAAAAACCCAACCAACCAGACAAACTCTGCTCTGTGTTTAAAATGGGAAATTCCATTGGTAACTTGTGAATATTTTTACTTATTCATTAATTTCAAGATATACTGTCAATGTGAAAGGGACAGAAAGTTTGAATAAAGGAATTTATTTGAAATTGACACAAAATGCTTACTTTTCCAGTTCACTTTTTTATCTTTTAACCTGCAATCACATCTCTCTTTCACTCCCCACTTTTTTTGGCCTTGACCTTTTCTCATATGCATGCCTGTTCGTCATAAACGACCATGATTATTTTTACAGGGTGATGCTGCTACCTACTTCACTGATTCTGACTTCAATCCAGTGAGAACAAAAGAATCACAAGGAACATGCACAGTTTCTTCCTCAGAATGTAAATTTCTTATAACTGGGAAATAGTCGTTAATTCTCTTTGAACTTTTTCTTTTTTTCTGACCTCCATTTTACTCAAATTTACCTCAAAGACTTCAGTAACATCATAATCTGTTTTGAGATGTCTTGATATGAAAGTTTTTTTACAGAGTTACTGATCTAAGAAAATATAAAGGACAGTTTCAGTTAGTGTTGAGGTATCTTCAAAGGTCCGTGTTAGCCTGCAGGTATTCTTTTGCCAGAATCGAGACAGATATAAAAGACACGGTTGAGGACGCTGAGGTCTTCCATATAAACTACATTACTGAACCAGCACAACTAAAACATTATCAGCACAGTTCCAGGAGTACTATAAGAAGTAACCACTGTGCTTGTCATGTGTCTATGCCATAATCCAGAATGGATAGCACTGTGACATTTTTGGAGCAGTCAGATGTGATAAATGAAAGAGTTAGAGACAGAAAACTAAGGAGAACTGAAATTACACCGTAGTGATACTCGGATACCTTGGTTGAATTTTCATTCTTTCTAAACACAACTTTGTAAATATTTTGCCACCAGTTCTGGCTGAAGAGGATGCTACTATGGTAGATAAATCTTTCAAACATTTGAAATGTATTCTTATTGAATGTGATTACTGGGAGGCTTAAAAACTCTTTAGATCAAGCTGAACCGTAACCTCCATATTATGAATACTTACAGACTAAAGAGGAAATTAAAACTGTAACTGTTCAGAAACGGTAATTCATGACCAAGGAATGATTTGGCATGGAGGGCAGGAACGCCTAATAAGATGATGAGAGAAGATATCCCACAGCATTGTCTTCTGACAATTATGGAATATGGGTATTCAGAGGCCAATTTTGGTAAACATAACTGGTGCTGGAGGAACGTACCTAACGCCAGGCTGAGGCACCTGATGTTGACCCTCACATGATTCTTGCTGGTGCATATATATATAAGGAATTGGCTTGTGCCATATCTTTGCAGACTCCTTGTAGAGTTGCTTGTGGTGGTAGGACTCTGCCCAATGCATTGTTCACTAAATCTTTTTATAGTTAGGCACTAACGTGTGTTTAATTTGCCTGAAGAGGTCCAATAAAAATTCCTCAACCAGACTATTGATAACTGTACATAATACTGTAGAGTGAAAAAGAAGATCCTGTTAGCATTTGTACAGGCATACATCCAAATACAAGAGCCTCCCTTAGTACACGATTAAATATTTATTCTTTTGTGAACTTTTGATAAAAGTCATGAAACATTTTCTATGTTAATTGATTATATACACAGGATTTTACAGACTTCCTAAAAAAGCTTGAATCAGTTTAACATTGGGTATCTTCAAGGAGTTATTAGGACTGTATACTTCCAATTTTTAGCAATCAGCTCAAGATTAGAAAAATTTAATTACAGAATTCTTAATTGTGAATAGCAAAGTATGAGAATAAAACTGTGCAACTGTAAGTAAACTGTCCACTGTTATATATTTTTGTAGCACAAACAAAACATTATATTTCCATTCATTGTAAGAGTGGAGAAGTTCAATATCACCTGATTCTACTCTATAAGAAGCAAGATTTTTTTAATAATCTATGGAAGACTGTCAATGAAAAAAAAAAGAAAAAAAAAAAAACAGAAAGAAAAATATGTCCTGGCACGTGCTATGTCAGTGTTTTCATTTTCTTTTCCTCACAGAAATGTAAAACTAAAGAATAGAAAAGTTTCTTTGATTTTAAAAGATAAGATTTGTTTCCCATATTTGGATGTTTACAATTTACATCTGAATTTACGTTATGATCAATAGCATAAAACAGACACTTTAAGGAACGTAGTTGACATAGTGCGGGCAGTCACTTTGGGATGAGGTGAATCACAACCTACAAATGCTATTTCTGGTCACAGTCTGTAAAGGGAGTCAACTGTCTGGCTCAGGTATAGACATCACATCTCAATCTACTTACCTGAATAGAGTCATCTAATGCCATACTACTGTAGATATCAGAGATACCTACACAGCATTGTCAGGTATGACACAGCATTGAGTGAACTTTTCTAACATCTCAGAGGGAGATCAAAGAAGACACACTGGGCATAAAAATGGTACTAGATGCCTACATTCATGAAACATAATTAAGTCCTATATGCTTGTGTATATTTTTCTGAACTGAAGTCAATTTGTAGATTAAAACAATTAAATAATGGAATTTTAAGAAATGTTAGAGAAACACGGGGATTTGTGGAAACAAACTTGTATTTTCTGACTTCCTATCAAATTGTTAGAAAACAAAGTTTTAATTTTTAGTGACTATTTCATCAAACAGACCACTGACAGCTATCGTACTATTGTACATGCAGTTCTGCATTCCATTTTTTAAGGACTATAAACCACAAAAGAGCCAATATACTCATGATTTATTGAACTCTGGTCATCAGAATTCAACTAAACAGTACTGTTTCCATTGATCAAATGAGTGCAAATTCATGCTTAGAATATATGAAATATGACTAAATCCATTTAAGGCCTCTTTTGTACTGTTAAATGAATTTAGCAATTTGGATCAGATAATTTCTGTCTCCTGAAGTCCTAATTTTTATTTTAAATGCCTGAGAGTTCTCTTTAATTGCCTATAAGTAACATTCAAAAGTGATTCTCCTAGTTTTATAGTTCGAGACTATCTTCTAAATGAAAACAAATGTCTCTAAAAGACATTAAATGTGCAAAAGATGGTAGAACGTCAGAAAAAAAAAACAAAAACCCACAAATCTTTGAAATCTCTTCATTATCTTTTTTTCCCAAAAAGAATCAAGAACATGTTTTTATATGTTGCGACTTGAATATTTTCATTTCATATAATGATTTCTTACTTTCTTTTTTATCCTTTCATCATCCTTTTATATGAGTTGATTTGTTATTTTAAATTATTTGACATTAGTATTGTTAGTATCAATAGGAGTAGTGATAGCAATTGTACTCGTAAGACTAGTAGTAATAGTAAAAGTAATAGTAACATATTAGAACATATATAGTTATTATTATAACTGTAATAACTATTTTAGTTATTTCATCAAGACATGAAAAGAAAGATAAGTCAGATGTTCAAATGTGAGATAACCTCTAGGATTACAAAGGAACTCAAATATGTTAGAACCACAAGTATCCTGAAGAAAAACTAAAAGATCACTATACCTACAGCATACAGCATAATTATATACTGTCACTATTACCTGAAATAAAATACCTCATTACATATGATATCTTTATATACAAGTATAAATCAAGGACAAAAATAGACATAAGTTCAAACTTCTTTCAGCAGGTAACAGATATTTTTAATAAGAATGCAGATAATCAGCAGATATAATTCAGAAAATTTGACCTAGTTCACTAATTTACAGAAGCTGTTTATTTCACCTGTTCATAGTTTTGTTGCAGTGGCAGTGAAATAATTGAATAGATATGCAAGTCCATATTCTGTTAAAAGCAGTACTTAATCATCAGTTATTTTCTAAATAAATGATTCTGTTTAGCTTTGTATTAATTGCAGCACAATCTTATCCTGATAGTAAGAAATAACAGTTGTAATGAAACATTCCCAAGTGAAATTAATAGAACTCATTGTTAATGACGGAAGATGAAACCAAGACAACTCCATTTTAAACATGGAGTTTAAACACTTGGTTTTATGGGTGAAAATTCTCAAATGTACACATGTCCCCATCCCTCCCCCACCAAAAGAACAATCTGGACCAGGAAAAAAAGAGCACATAGTCTTTTGTAATTCCTCCTATACTGATGATAATGCTAATGTTAGTAGCAGCTCATATCATCCGCAAGTGTCAACAAGTGGTCCCAGCAATTCCTCAGCTGACTTTCTGTTTTTCATGAACTTTTTTCAGAGCTTTTTACTCTCAGTTCAGGCAATCATGACAAAGTGATCATGAAGTTCTTTATCAGCTCTATTAATTTCTTATATTTGACTTGCTATGTTTAACAGTTCTTTGAAATATTTTTGGAGTATTCTGGGCATTGGTGATTAACATGCTGCATTCCTATTGGTTATATTTTCCTAGTGATCACTTGTTACTTGCTTTTGGTTTTGTTGTTTTCATAGCTCCAATCTCCAGTATAATTGATATTTTAAAACAAAACACGCATCCTGCCCAGAAAAAAGACCATCTTTTTTTCAGTTGCAAGTGATTTACAAAAAACAAGTGCCTTCAACCACATACATCCTCAACCAAATTATTTCCACTGCCAGAATCTAGGAAAGAATATGCAGAAATGAAGTAGGAAGTGTTGCCTACACAAGGATGGAAAGACCTGTTGTTATTGTCATGGGAAGACTCCTGATTTTCTGTCATAAAAAGGATTTGTTTCTAGTCTTTTTGACGAAAGTTATGTAGATATATAAATACGTATATATACACATGTATATAAACACACATGATTGCATTAATCCATGAAGAAAACCTTTTATTTTGGCAGTACAGATGATGGATTCTCTCAGTATTTCCAGAAACTTTTTCCACACGTTTTTGTCTCCATATCAGGTTTGGAACAGTTCAGATATAATGAGGTTAGGGTCCTGTTTTGCCTGAGCTATATGAGTCTGAAACCACTGACTATTTCTGTCACAAAGAAGTTCTGTAGTTGCAGTACTATCAGAGACAAAACAGTTCTGAAGAATCTTTATAGATCTTCTAGTAGCTCACCAGTGGAAAGCTGTTTTGAGGGTTTAGGTTTTTTCCCACTGTAACAAATGCAGGTGGAGAACTGGGAGGATATGGTTCCAAAAATGGTTACAGTAGTTTACTTCCTTTTCTCCAAAAATCTGCTTTTCCTAAAATGACCTGTATAATATCTTTCACAAAGGCAATTTCCTCTCAGTGCTGAGTCAGTGTCATCAGTTTTTATATTGTTTTCATTGTTAAGAGGAGAAAAAGAGCTGTAGCTGAGTAAATTCCCTAAGCTACTGCGATATTGTCTTTTTACCACTAAGAACAATCAAAGAATGATCATCAAACCTGGAAAAAACAGCAGAGAATGGTTATGTGACACAAGGGGATGTTTTTGGAAAGAGAGGATTCCTCTCTACCAACTGCTGTTGCAACCACAGTTCAAGGATGGTTGACTAGATCAAACACTAGCAGTAGATTACTTAACAAACTACAAGTAACAAAGGTAGATTTCCATTTAATGATACTAATTTGATACTTACATATATAGGATACCAAAGTGATCAGTTTCAATTCTTCATATCCAGTTCTCAAGTAAGGCACCTGCACAAGTACTTGTTTCTGTTGCACTCTTGTAGATGCAGTCTAAAGGTGGCTCTGCTTATGCTATCAATTACAGGAAGTTTCTGCAGATTGTTGTGCTATTTTATACATGACTGACTTACGTATTCCTTACAAAATGCCTGGAAAATATTACAGCAGAAGGTTCCTAATTTTCAAGATGTATAGCTTCCTCCAACAGGAGGTTTCTGTTTTCCTTCAGGATATAACTTTCAGATAGTATAATTAATGGCACCATTAACACAATTAAGCCATTCATACTTCTTTGTTATGTGGTCATTACTTTTGTTATGCCCTAAAACTAGTTCCTTTCAAGGGCTGTACACCTTTAGTTATCAATAATATGCCATCTGTGTTTATAGCCCTTGGACTTCTATGATCATCCTGTGCTTGTACTCTCACGGTCCCTCATTGAAACATTCACTCTACATAAATTCTTATTCTAAGGTCATGGTTAGTTGACTCTATTCAGCAAGATTTTCTTAGAATACTGTATATGAATATGTATATAATACTTTCTCAATTATGTGTTATTAATAGCTAATTATTAAAACAATGATTGTCATTATTATACTTGTTTGCTTAAATTCCTTTGATTGTCTTCAAAGTACAACATTATATTAGAGAATATTATACAGAGAAAATAATTATTCCTTGATGGTGGGAAAGGTAAACTTGTAAACTTGACAAAAGCCACCCTCCTCAAGGTGCATTAGTCATCACACTGACCAAAGAAGCTACCTTAAAACAAAGTTCTGCTAATAAATAAAACTTAAATACTTCACATCCCAATCACCAAAATTATAACGTATTAGATATACCAGATAAGTAGAAGTCCCCAAAATTCCTTGTTGCTTTATTGGACACCTATTTCTTGAGACATTTATTTCTCCAGGAAATGCAGAAAAGGAATACACCCTTCAGGGAATCCTCTCTATTCTTGCATTAAAAATAAGATAAGATCACTTTTATATTATACACTTGTGTACTGGGTTTGCATGGCAAGGTAGCAGGGGTGCTACAGGGGCAGCTTCTGTGAGAAGCTGTTAGAAGCTTCCCACATGTCTGATAGAGCTAGTGCCAGCAGAAAAAGAAGAAATTAAATGGAACAGCCGATGTCCTCTGTGAATCCTGCTTGACTGCAGAGAACAGAGGGTCACTCATAACTTTTAAGCAACTATGTGATACTTATACTGCACAGGAATCTTCAGAGTTAATGTTTCAGATTAATCTCACCACTGTATTGGGTAATTCAAATTAAAATGTCAGGAGAAACACTGTTTTGACCTTCTGAGAAGCACATATTTCTTCAAATGTCTGACTTCATTCCAATAGATATTTTATATCTGTATCTGTATAGAGATATATATGTACACATATGTATAGTCTCTCTATGCATAGTTATATATGTAAACTCAGCTTCATATAATTGTTATTTTATATATACATACATACATATGTGCAAGTATACACACACAGCTGCATATATCCGTAGAAACTGAAATCCAAAATTATGAATTCTCAGTTCCTTAAATATTTCTTGCTAGTGGGTTGAATCAGTACTACATTTTCTCTTGAACTTGAATAATCACCAAGAACTTTTGGTGGGTATGCGAACTGAACAGAATACATTTTGGATTGCATGGGGTATACAGGGAATTAAGCTTCTATTCTTTCCCATAGTTGATGAGAAGGAAAGATATTAAATGCAACAACAATCCCACTTAATTCTTTAGATATTCACAAATGGAGATCTATTTTGCTACTAGCCTTTGAATTCCTACAGATCTGTTGCTCTGCACATCTGAACATGCTGAATCTATATGTTACCTAAGGTTACTTGGGATTCATAGGACAAATACTCTCTCACCCAAGGCTTAGAGGGTCTTCATTTGGTAAACATTCTCAGAGCCAACTAAAGATATTGTTCTTACTCAGTTCAGCAAAAAAACATTGTACTTACAAAAAACTTACAAGAATGCTTGCTGTTATCTTGTACAAAATTGTTTAGCACTTAATGAGCGACGACCACAATGGGAACGGACAGTCTCTTACCTCTCTCCACCAAATAAGTTTTAAACATTTTCTTTGCACTTTTGTGAGAGTAACAGGCAAAATATAAATTAAGGATACAGGGGACACGATTGGAGAGAAAAAAGTAGAATTGAAGGTTTTCTAGTATGGAAGAAAAATACAAAATTCTTAACTCCAGAAAGATAGAAAGGAAAAACTAACTCTAGGCTGGTACTATGGAAACAGTAGAAATGTTATTGTTGAAATCCTCAATACTGTTGGTATACTTTGTCTCATATCCCCTTACTGCAAAATACACACAGATTTCTTGGAGTAGGGATTGTATTCCAGGCATTTCTTTCCTCTAGTAAGTATCTTTATCTATGACTTGCAAAGTTGTCTTTTTTAACACTAAATTTCTGTGTATAAAATTCTGGTTTATTCTTGGTTCTTTGCAGGTTTAAAAATTGTATTTCACAAAATGTAGGGATGATAATGATGCCCTCTTATGAACCTAGCCTAACTTATTCTTAAGTATAAGAAAATTCCTTGCAAAGGTGGGCAACACACCAGGTGAAATAATAATATAAGAATTAGAGAATTTAGAAAACCATGAACCAGATCATGGACTAGTGAAAATAGGTGCAATGCAGCTCCATGGAAGGTATTGAATGTATGTCAGTTCATACCTTTTGGTCCTTCTTCTCTAAACCTTTACTTTAAGCAGCCTTGATTAAGTTATTCAGAAAAACAAATATATAAAAAAACAACAACACCCCTCAAAAAATTGTCTTCATAACTGTAGAATACTCCTGTTCAGTTTTCTGATAGTAAATAATTTGATTAAATTAGGGGTACTTTCATTGTGATTTGCAATACTGTAAATCTCTCTACGAGACAGTCATAAAGTAGAGTGAAGTAGAGTATAGATTTAATTTTCTTATTTACATAAACTCATTTTCTAAAGCCTGCAACAAGGTTTATCAGAGCAATATCAGACTTATTCATTTATTTATCTTAATATTTTTGCCTAGTAAGTTATTTACATGTATACAAATTTACTTTGTTTGCATGAAACTACATGTAATACAGAGTATATATTATTATTAGAGTTTAACAGAACTACTTAACTCCAACTAAAAGAAGAGTTATTTAATTTACCTGGCTTTCTGCAAATTTGTAAGGAGGTTTACAATATCACATCTCTAAAAAAAGGCAGATACCATATCTATAAATAAGGGCACAACTAAATGCTACGACATATAGATGTTTCAAGACACGAGTGTAGGTGCAGTGTAAACTGCGTATAAATACAAATGAGGAAAGGACAAGACCCTTGTGTATCTGAAAGATACAAAGAAAACGGCTACACCACAACCTGGCAGTATAGGAAGAAAAATACCGTTGCAGAGCAGTCACTATTTTCAGTCATATATATTCTTTTTTCAACACAAAATCTTTTTCAGCATATTTTCTAGTAACCAACACTGAAAGTGAACAGAAGTTCAAAACAGCACTTGTCAGGGCTTGATCCTTTAAGCACTGCATATGTTATGTCTGTTTGTTTCACAGAGCAGTAAAGTCACAGCAGATAATTGTGTTGCCCAGGAAAAGCACTGAACCCACCTCCAGCTGACATAAGTGCAAACGGTTGATGAAAATGTGCTGGCCTATGCAGGCTGGGGATCTGGTCTTGAATATTTTGTGATTTGTGTACAGAAAAATGCAGATATATACTCAAACAAAAGCACATCTCAGTAATGCCATTTATTTTTATTTTTCCTCTGCTTCTGAGGGGAGGTAGGGATATGGGCAAATAAAAATGTGATCTAAAAACATAATACATAATTTATCTGCAAGTTTTTGGAAATTCTCTGGGTTAAAAATTAAACCTAAACACATTTGTCAGCATTGTATAAGCTTTGAAATTAGAATAACTCTTTTTAGAAAATTATACTGAGTCTTTCAGAAGCAGCCACCCCTGTTGTCCAGGAAACTGTGATGCCAAAATAATGTACATCTGACTGAGTTAGATTTGTAATTTTTGTGGTTTGTATTCACACATGTCCAAAATGTACAGAAAACGTTCAGTTAAACATTTTCAAAATT
The DNA here is from genome assembly GCF_000690535.1 of Cariama cristata. Taxonomy (NCBI): domain Eukaryota; kingdom Metazoa; phylum Chordata; class Aves; order Cariamiformes; family Cariamidae; genus Cariama; species Cariama cristata. The sequence continues at coordinate 17,613 of NW_009605321.1, forward strand.
GCTCTTACTGGGGCATTGATGAGATTTCACCACTAGTAAAAAGCTGAATGTCTGGTCTGTGAAAATATACCGTACATTAGTATTGACACTTTTCAAAGTCCATTTTACCCCAAGTATTCAGATTTAAATGAATTGATAGGATATATACAGTATTGTTCTAATTCTACTTTGTCAAGACAGTACCTCATGTTGAATCTAAAGCAGTTGATTCAGTGCCAGAGAGACATAAAAAGAGAAAAAGCAAAGGGGAGAGGGAAGAGAAAGTGAAAAGCAAAAAACCCAAACTGAAACAGTAAAAAGGAAGGAAGGAAGGACGGAAGGAAGGAAGGGAGGAAGGGAGGGAGGAAGGAAGGGAAGAAGGAAGAGGGAAAGAAAAAGAAAGAAAGAGAAAGAAAGAAAGAAAGAAAGAAAGAAAGAAAGAAAGAAAGAAAAAGGAAGGAAGGAAGGAAGGAAGAAAGGAAGGAAGGAAGGAAGGAAGGAAGGAAGGAAGGGGAAATTAGTAACATAGTCTAAAGTGAATAACTTACTGTGTTTTGTTGGAAGTAAGGTGTTGTATGAACCCAGGAAAATTTTCAAAAAACATTTATGACCTGTGAGAAAGATACTTCGAGATTTTGTTTTGTCAACAGATAAAATGAAGTAGGACAATTCTGCCAAAGGCCTGTATGTTCTGTTGGAACGTTTCGTAACAGTGCATTCTGCCCCAGAGATTCACAGTTAAGCCTACTTATAGAGAGAAAACAGAAAATCTGATCCTGTCTCCTTTGAAGGCTCCCATCTCTGTCTGCTTTTACTGAGAAATGCACATACAATGTACATAACGAAACAGAGATGGTTTCATATTTTACCAGGATCATTGTGTTTCCTTTCCAGTAGTGGTTATATGACCTCTTAGGCATATGTGAGAGAAAATTAAAAGCTGTTTATAGATCATCGTTTACATTACAACTACTTTAAAATGATGTAGTCTTATGACATCAGTGGCAATGTCTTCTTATCTCACTGCATCAGTAGTGTATCTAATTCAGTGAATGGTGTAGAAAAGTTTTGTTAACACTACCCAGCCTGGATGCCAGGTACTGTTTAATATGAACCTCAACAAATTGATACAATGTATGAAGGGTAGCTATGTATGGAATGCTTCAAACAATATCAACTCTTTGAGTTCCTTGTGTAGGTGATATCATCACAATCCTAATAACAAACTACTACTTGAGCAAATTTAAGAAAGATAATACTGGTTTTAGTGATATTTTATTGTAGATACTTACTTGAAGTTTGTTCATTTGTTTGTTTGTTTGTTTTCCCCTACATGCAAACAGGTGAACCCTACCTGAACTTGCTTAGACTGGAGATTTGACAAAAACATTAGCAAATGAAATGTATCTCACTTACTTCACGATGCCTGAAGGTGTCTTAACAAATATAGAAAATGCTTATGTCGTTCTGTCAACAAAAGTGCACTTAATACAAGCTGAAAGTATAATCTTCTTGATCTTCTTGTAGAAGTCATTTATGTTGTGCCTAGTTCCTTCTGATGGCACTCTGATGTTCAGACTTCACCCATTGCACTCAGGAAATGTTTTAATCTTACTGAACATCATACTGTTAATAAACTCACTGAAGTTAATGCAGGTATGAATAAAAATGGCATTTGGTTCCTGGCTCACTTTTAAGAAAGAGACTTACATTAAAAACCAAGCAATTCAGCCTCCCTCCCTGTCCCCCTCTACATAGAGAAGTATGTTATATTTTAAACAAATTCAGTTAAATAAAACAAGCTATATTAAAACCTCTATTTAAAGTAGACTTCATACATCACTTGCCCATGGCACAATAATTTTGCAGTGCATTCTACTCTGTATGAAAAGGGCTGTTTGTTATTCTGTTCAGCTAAAGGCAAGCACAGACTCAGGTAGGGGAGGGAGAGCAGGTCATCTCCCCACACTCTTCACTTCATTAGCAATATCTAATGTAGCAGTACATGTTTTAGGCCACAAGAAACACGTCTCTCCTACCAAGACCATACCAATTCTGACTAAATTGACAGGATAATTTATCTAAAAATTACATTTAATTATTGTAGGGTTGTCTTCTCCCCCTACCCCCCGCTAGTCCCCAAGCTTTAGAGGTTTTCTATCAGAACTAATTTCAGCCAGTATAGTTTTGATCAGGAAGCCATCAGTGTCATACAATACAATATCAAAGAAGTAATTACTTTTTTCAGCTGATTGATAGCAAAATATGCCACTTATACTAGCTGCTTGCTATAGTTTGACTAATTGAGTTAGAACTGCCAACTCTGCAAAATGGAGACAGAAAACGTATTGCAGGGGGTAAATTTACGCTCAGACAACATCAGCTATTTAAAAGAGGTAGATGGATTTACCCTTCTTAAGCGAGAAAGTCTTCACAGAAGAAAATCTAGTTTGCTATCTATCTGCTTTGCTTCATGCAAGCAGTTCTTAGAAGGAGCACAGCTGCAAAACAGCACACTGATCAAGAAGACAAGAAGTACCAACACAGAGTTCTGTAAAACCCCAGGGATGAGAAAGCACACTTTGTAAAGCTCTGTAAAATGTAAATTAAGTTCAGCCATAGAATATATTAGATCCCAACAGACATGTACAGAATTTGATTAAAAAAAAAAAAAAAAAAGGAAAAAAAGAAAAATATGTTAGAATGACCCTGGTATGTATGGGCATTATAACATGTTTTGGGAATATAAAAGGTTATATGATTCTAATCTTAAGGGCCACTAATGACTGAAAAAGTAATTGCAAACAAGTATAGTTTAGCATCTACTGTCAGCATTTTAGCCAGCATGACAAGAATTAAAGAAATCCCTGAAGATTCATCAGAGTATATTTCTACTAACCTAATGAATGCTAAAATGCTGGTGCTGCAGCAGTCTGAAAATAGAAGAAAATACTCAGATTTTTTTCAACTCATCTTCTGGAACATGTTTTTGTATGCAGGATCCATATGCAGTTGATAATTAATTTACTTTTCCATTTTAATACAAAAGTACACCTGGAATATGCCTTATACATATTCAGAAAATATTATTTGCATTGATGTCCAGACTACTTTAATAAGCTTGGATCATATTTTTTTTTTAAAAAGAGAAAGACTACAGTTCTCTACTAAGACAAATACTTTTATGACCTGCAAGACCTGAACCTTGCAATTCTAAAGGTGGTACATGCTAGAGTATGAAACAGTTCAATCTCCTTACTGAGCTCTCAACTAAGCAAGTAGTGTTATTGAAGTTAATTGTATTATTTAAGTTACTAAGTACTCAACAGTAGGAAAAAAATTGCACAATATATCTCTGTTATTCTGACTCAGTGGTGTCTGAAACCCCTTGGACTATTTGCATGACTTTGAACACCTTTCTTGAAAGCTGATATTTAAACACACACACATGCACATATTGCTTTTTTCTTCTTTCTTTTTTCTTCTTTTTTCTGAAGCACTGAACTCAGAGGCTGGAGCTTGAGATAAGTTCTGCAAAGGACTGTGGGAAATACATGAGATCAGAGAAAGGTACTGATAGGGCAAGTGTTACTAAGACTGCAGTAAAAGACACTTCTTTAAACCAACCTCTGAACAGTTACTTCAAAGCAGGAACACTGTAGTGTTGATCTGCTGCTAGTAAAAATAAATAACTAAGTGAAGTGAAACTAAATCTAATTCAAGCAGTTACAAAATGAGAATTTTGACCTTTAGGTCAGAGCCTGAGATGGTAGCTGCATAAGATATCCTTATTTAATGATAACCCTAACTAAGAAAGCAGGACCGCATGGTTTCATCAGAAAGAGAAGATTGAACATCCCTTGCTTCCTGAGTGGGTGCTCTAACCATAAAAATATTATATTAAAGCAGAAAAATGGGAACCCAGGAGCTAGATTTGAGTGTCTGACCACTGTTGTTAAGTGCTATCTGATATGACCTAAGAGCGGATGAATGCAACTTTGGGCCTGTGAGAGACCTGTGCCCTTTCCACCTGGCTGTGGGAAGCCAGACCACGTATCTTGGGGAAGCCCAGGAAGCATGAGGAACCTATGCTTAGGCAACTAAGGTGCAAAGGAATAAAAACCATATTTTGGATAACATGTAGAAAAGAAAGGTCAAGTGCAAACTTTAAAACACAAAGTCAGATTGCTTGCCACAAATGCATAAAACAGGGACTATCAAGTATAAATAAGTATCAAACTTGGTATAGTGATAACTGTCTTGGCTATCAAGGATCCTTATTTAGTTAACAGAGATGAGTCAGGTATCTAACTTTCTCTTTGAAGTCTACATTTGCCTCCTGAGCTCCCCTGCAGTGCTTCTTCAAGATGATGAGGAAACCAGGAGCACTGGGCACAAAAGTCTGTCTGAAACTCTTAGTAGTCACTTCTGTTTACCTGACATTAAAACATGGAGTTAGTTGCAGCATGTAACATCTGGGAAGGAAGGAAAAAAGTTACAGAAGAATCCTCTGGTTGTATTTTGTAAATAGCCCAGATTTTCAGGGAGGAAGTAAGTCCCAGAACATTGTCAGTTGAAAGGATTAATTCTGATACTCTTACATGGAAGTGTGTATGCACTACTTTGAAAACATATATGTGTTAAAATTACAATAAATCAAAAGTAATTGATGCTGTTCTGAGACCTTATAGGTTTGGGAGAACTTAAATAAATGAGTATTGTGCCTTGTTCAATTTTTCTTTTTGTCCTGAAAGGCTTAGGTTGTATTTCCATAATTCTATGGAAGAAAAAAGAGCGAGGGAAAAAAAGAAAGAAAAAAAAAGGGGGGGAGGGAGATTTAAGAATGAGTGAAAAGAGGTTTTTATATACAGAAAGATTTTTAGTGGGTAAAGTTACTTGACTTATTTTCTGAGAACTGTAGTTTCTTTGTTTTTTCATAGGAAGGAAAGGAGTTAGAAGAGTTCTATTCCCATAGTTTTGAAGTGAACAGACTAGAGAAGATGTTTTTTCCCATTCCAGGACACTGCATTGCATTCCTTGGAATTGGTCTCCTCTTTTGTCATGCAGCTCTGCAAACATGATGTTGCCATAGTCTATGAAAGGCCACGGCGTATGTATTAAGGTCATAACACAAATATTGGGATTTGTCACTTTGTCTGAACTCATCTTGGTCTGTCTGGAGAAATGTTTTAGCTGGTAACGGCAATTTATCTATTGATCAGGTGGCTATTAGCTTTACATGTACTCACTCAGCTTTCCTTTAGCACATGACCTGGGTAAAAACGTTTATTGAGGTAGGAAAGTGAGTGTATATTTTTTGTGTGTGTGTGTGCATGAAATATGCAAAAATCTCTGGTGGGTCATTTGCCCAAAACTCATCATGCAAAAGAGGAAGATGGTCATCAGTTAAACAATAACAAGAGAATTACAAAGAAGGAATCAAGAAGGAATCATCCTGAAAAGAAATACAGAGAGAGGGTGGACATGTGTGACACAGTGAGAGACAGTGGAAAGGCAGCAGCAGCCATTAGAGGTGGTCTGTCCCTGTTGGCAGTGTCCCCAGGACACCCTGATGCCTGCCCAGCCTGAGCTGTGCAGCCCCGCCTTGGGGTGCCTGGAGTAGCCAGCACCCAGCGGTGGGCTGGCAGAGCAGGGGCAGCACAAAGGGATCTCCCTTTGGGGTGCAGGGACACCTCCTGGGGTCCCTCCTCGATGACGGGGGTATCAGTGGGATTTTGGGAGCAGCAAGGGGGGAACACAAAGCTGGGGTAGCCGCATCGTCTGCAGGAGGGGCATGGCCCAGGGGAGCTCCTGCAGCCAGGGAAGTGGGGGTGGTGACCTGCATGGCCGGGGTGTGCACAAACAATATGAAAGGTGTGAGCATGTAATGGTACGACAGTGCATATCTATAGTTAGAACTTCTTGGCATTAGTTACAGAAGAGTGTTTAGAATTGTAAAGGAATTTATTATCAGTTTGTAAATGTTTACAATTGTGATTTATCTGTTTTATTGCTGATATTGATCCCAAATATATGGTTCACTGATTAGCAGCTGATCGCATCCTTATTAAATCAATAGACCACTTTGCTCTTGAGCTGAGCAGTTTTTTTCTTGAACAATTACCTATTTTGTTTCAGCTTTTGCTTAACATTCTACGATTTTGTGGTATAATGGCTATTACATATATTTTGTAACTAATAGTTAGTAAGAAGAAGCAAATATTCTGTGCAGAAGGAACAGTCTAAGACTTCATTCACCCTGGAGTGAAATGCAGTATGAGTGAGTACAGGCCTGGGATGGTATTGGAGAAAGGGGAAGACACCTGAAAGTTTCCACATATGCCATTTCCATTGTATACAGTTTGAAACATGTGTTTGCATCATTGTAACTAGATTAATAAAAATTATTTTATAGACTATTTAGATTTTAGTTATATTAAATAATAAAAATTCTTAGCTTGGCCTATATAGTATACTCCTTTTGCCTGTGACAGGATTTGAGTACAATCATTTAACAGTAGAGATTACTGAGTTCCCATACCTGGAAATATTTCCTGTTTATTTTACTAGTACATCAGCGTGTCTAAATACTTTACATGATAAATGTAATCTCCCTGTGGGGGTATTTCAGTTACCTGTAAATGAGAACCTAATGTGAGAAGCTCATATTCAGGTGCGTGTAAGAATTCACAGTTAGCCACAGAAGTGGAATAATGAATTGTATTATAAGTATTTCTTTAAACAAACAAACAAACAAACATTTAAAATCAATTTCTGATAGATGTTTATGTGAATCCTATGAGAGTTTGGTGACTAAATATAAATAACTGATAGTATTATGATATTAAATATTTGTCCCTTAACATTTTAGTTTAATTATACATCAAGACTGTACGTAACACCTCAGCCAGTTTAGAAGGAACTTTCCTGAAGCTTCAGCTGAAAGCCCTACAGATTATTACAGACCGGTGTGTAAATTTATAAAACTTCACTGATCTACCTTATAATCCTGTACAATATACTGCGTAGTTCTGTGTATGCATGTGTCATTTGAACCATGCCTAAGAATTGAAATAAAATTGACTACATTTTCAAGAATTGACAGATAATAGCAAATTCTTTTTAAAGTAATGAAGAAGACTATGAAGGTCTTCCACTGGAAAAAACTGCTGTTTGAGCACTAAAAGACTGATTTAGAACTTCATTATGAGTGTCTAGATTTTAAAAAAAGAAAAATAAACACAAAAAAGCCCCCACCCCACACAAAAAAAAAAAAAAAAAAAAAAAAGTGTAAAACTATTTTCAGCAGAAAAACTACACAGAAATAGCACAGAGAGATAAGTTTCTTTTTCCTTCTATTCTGTCCTTTGGAGAATTATTGATTTGCCTACTTTTAATAAGATTATCATCTTCATTTCATGTAAGGGGTAGATAAATGAAGTGCAGTATATTTTCTTAGCTCATGAAGTGAGCTATATATTAACTTAGTCAAATATCACATGAAGTAATGGACATAGATTTTTTTTCTTGACTATCAACTTGACAGTATTTCTGGGAGAGACAATACTTGGTAACCAGACTATTAATTCTTAAAAGAAGTTTACACTGAACAAGTCAAATTGCATGTTAGTTTTTTAGCTTTCATGAGTTCATACTGGAGCCTGACATACTTTTCCATATGTATGAGTTCAGTATTAAAATAAGCCACCTTAGAAGAGCACTTGAAACATATATAGAATGTACTTTCAAAAAATAGGTATTTATCTCACTAATACTGCTAAATACACGTGTCCCTACTGTTAACATGATCCGTCTTTACATCGCTCCCACTTCTATCGCATACGCCATAGAGACAAAGATAGATGATTATCAGTGCTTGCCACTGGAATAATAAACACAAAACTTCTATGGCTATCTCTGATTACAACTTAACTTCTTTATATCTTATATATACCTTAATTTTCACATGGCTTTTTCTCAGAGCAACTAAATATTTTTTTTAAATAACATTAGGAGAACAACTAATTAAAGTTCGCTGAGTTTGATGCCAGTGCTAGGTTTAATACTATGCAGTAGTAATTATGTATTACACAGAAATAAAACCTAAATGGCATAAAAAGTTAGATTACAGAACAATGCTAAAATAATATTTGTACTTATGCAACAAACACTAATTATGTTACTCCAAAATCAACATCTTCTTTCAAGGCAAACGTTAAATCATTTGCTTTCCCTATTTCTGTTGTGAGTGTGTGCTGAACAGTTAGTGCTATTGTCAGACATAGGACAAGACTAGCAGTACAAGGAGCAGAGAAAAACCTGTTTCGGGGTTGGAGGTAATACTGTCAGGTATAAATAAGGAAAATTGGCCACCAGCCTACTTCCCTCTCAACTTGTGTCATTGATAAGCTCTAAGACCTCATCACCTCCACCTTGAGGAGGAAACACCAAGGACTAGAGCCATCAGCACTAATGATACAGCATGAGCTCCATGACATTGTGTACTCAGTTAACCTTAACAAAAAGTTACCTTAACAAAAGTAGAGATATATTTAGTTCCAACAGTTCCCATAATGTCATATACTCTGAACTAAAAAGAAACAAACTACATCATTGAGAAAATAATCATGTCTTATGATTTCAAAAGTATCACATAAGATTCAAAGGAAACCAAGAAGCAAGTGACTTGTAGTGCAGCAGCTCTTGTGGAGGCTAGCCAAAGTCAACCTAAACACAAGCCATGATATGCCATTTAGTTTAAGACCAGTAAGTGGCCTGGAGCAGATCAATTCATCTGTGTAAATGTAATCACAGAAACCACTTTCCAAAACACTAAATATGCAGAGAATCTAAGCAGGTGCTAACTCAGGAAGATTTTCATAGAGCAGATGTTACAGTTTGAAAAGAATGGGTCATTAAAGTCAAATATGTTGAAGCATTTTTTTGATTGCAGCTATAAATCCTGGAAATAAAGAAAACTCACGCAGTCAATAGAGAAGCACTTGTCGCACACACTGGGTGAGGACAGGAGGAAGATGACAACTACATTTTTTTTAAACACTTGCTGGGAAAGGTAAGCCTAGAAATAATTTACAAGGAAATCGGTTGTGTTTGCTTACACTGTAATCAGGAAAACATTATTGTTGCTCATATCACAATTAACTTTATTGAACAAATACTTGACTTATATTATTGCTTTCCTTTCCTAACAAAAGTACCCCAGCAAAGCCCCAAATATTTGATAAGTACAGTAGGTTGAAGTCAGCTATGCACATTAGTTAAACATTACCACAAATGTATACTGAGGTTTGATATATATTGCAGTTTCTGGATGAATGATTATGAGGACACGATTAAAAGGAAATTTTATTGATACTATTCTTCAAACAGTAAATCTGATTTTAGTAGAATAACATAAACCTTGTACGTAACAGGTTTAAGTATAGGATTGCATAGGAGTTAAAAACACAAGAACAATCATATTAAGGCAAAATAAATGCTTCATGCAGATCATCATACTGTTCTTAACAGTGATCTACAGATTCTTACAACAAAAATATTTTAAAAAGGACAAGTAACTTTCCCTTTGGGACATCCTCCAAGCTTCTAGTCATTAAAACCTTGCTGGACTATTGCGTTTAATAGCCTAAAGGTATCTATTCTGAATTTGCATACTTTATTTTTGAACACACTCATATTTTCACAGTTACTTGCCAGTGCATTTCATAAATTAATCACATCATCTATAAAAAAGCTGTTTTAAAAGCTGCTACTTTATTATTTAGTAAGAATCTTTTTGTGGTTTAGTGTCTTGGGTTTTTTTAACATAAAGAGAAATAGTGAATTGTTCCTTATTTGCCTTTTCTGTCCATTCATGAATTTAGACCACTAGCACATCCTCGGTTAGTTACTGCTTTCCAAACTGATGAATCCTAGTCTATTTAGTTTTCTTCTTACGAAAGTCATTCTGTACCCCAGATCACCCTTGGTTTTCTTTGTATCTGTTCTATATTTGTTTTTCTGTGGTAAGAACTTCAAGCAATTTCCAAGGACTGTATGTCTCATAGATCTCTATGGTAACAACATTATGTTTTCTATTTCATTCCTTTCCTTTTCTAAGACATCCTCACATGATTTGCCAAGTAGGCTAATAATGACCATTTAATAGATGTTTTCTGATAATTATCCATAAAGACTCCAGTATTTGTATACGGTCTGCTAGAAACAACTATACAGGCAGTAACATACAGTGTTTTTCTCTTCTGTGTGTACCTTTCATGAGACTTCAGTGAAGCGTGGAGTTACAGATGAAGTTCTAGTGATCAAGAACATCTTTGAACATATCAGGCTTTTTCACCAGCAACACACAATGCTATTTTAAAATCCTGAGCTGAAGATAATTTGTGATTTTTCTCTGAAGATAGTCAACCAAAATATATTTTCCTGAGCTGAAGATAATTTGTGATTTTTCTCTGAAGATAATTAACCAAAATATATTGTAAGTAGAGATTTCATTAATGAGCAAGGAACTATCCCTCCTAAATAAGAAGGTAAGTATTAGCTAATTTGGAAGTACTTCTTACAAATCTTCTTACCTAATTTAGGAACTGAGGAATGTTTTCATTCAATGAAAAAAATGTTTCAGTTTCAGCTGTTCTCATAGCAGAAACAACAATAATTTAAGAAGTCCAAAGTTAAAACAAATGAGAAAAAATATTATTTTATATCAGTTTATTTTTTCAATGTATCACATAGAAATTAACCTTCAGTTATTTAGAAGCTTTAAACAACAGTACTTACAGTAACTCAGAAGGCCAATAAGCTGCTATCTGTTTTCCTGTCATCTGTATGGGTAAAAAAAGTCCAACAAAGAATAAGATTGACAAATAAGAAAGTTAAGGACAGGTGATGAAACAGCTCATAGACACCTCTGCTCCCTCACAGGTAGTCAAAGCAAAAAATAACTCTACGCATATTGCAATGATACTTCTCTCTGAATCTATTTAAATAAAAAATATCAGACCTCAGAATAAAAACTTCTTGGTAATGCAAGAATGAACAATAGAAGAAGATGGATTTATTTTTAATTTTTTTTTTTCTTTAATCAAGGTTGAACAGAATGTACAGCAAAAAACTAGATTAAGAATGAAGGAAAGGTGTAGAAAACTGAAGAGTTCTGAGATTTGATCTTGCAGAAGTAAAGATTTTATGGGCTTGGATTTGGTTTTCCTGATCTATATTTTGCAGTTCTGAAGACTATCTGCTTTCTTAATCAACATTTCTTTAATATTGTTTTACAATAGAAGTTCACTGCACTTCCGTTCCTCCAATATGCAGAAGTTCAGATTCAAATTTCAAATGCCAGTTCCTTTGTAAAGAAGCTTAAATATAGCATTGACAGCTACATTCTGCAAATTCTGATTGTATACTATGTCATCATCAGTCTCCACACAAAGGTGTCTGATTTTATTAATAAGAAGCAGTTTCCATACAACTGCACAGTAATTTGGATAATCTGTTCACACTTAAGAATGATGGAGAGGATGAAAAAGCTATTATCCACTGTATAGGCCACAAAGTCTTCAATTTGTTTGCATGAACTAATTCTTTTTTCTTTTTCTCATTTGTCTTGAACAGTAAAGCTAGTCTAAAATGTCATAAAAATTGTAAAATCAGTTTTTAATTTTTGGAGATCCTCTAATTTAAAAATCTCTTTGCCATGAACTTCGAAACAACAGAGTAAGATAACTTTAAAATGAATCAAATAATTCGTTGCCACAGAAAATTAAGATCATATCTTGGGTGTTTCAGACCAGACAATGGAAAGTAAGTGAACTCCATATTGCCTAAGTCAGAAGCAGACAAATTCCATTCACGTAAGTGTAACATTCTTAAGAAATTTCCCCAATAGTAAAGAGAAAAAACATATTCTGTATTCTTTTACAACACTATTTTCATAATATACTCTGATGTGCTACGGGGACATTCTAAATTAAAGGGTATGTTCTACATGCATATTGTGCTGTTGGGATTTTTCTTTTGTCTTGTTTTTAGTACAAGAAAACACACACTTCTAAAATGGTACCCTTCCCTAATACAATGTGCTAAAAGCTGTAGCAATGAGGGTGGTGGGAAGTCTGAGAAAACAGCCACTATGTTCATTGTCTCGTTTGTGCAACTACCTGAAGATTTCATTTTATTTAACTTCCCCTCTTCATTTTAATGACTGTGAGTAAAGAATGATATCTGAATTATTTGGAGATTAAAGGAAACTTTAAAATGATCATATATATTTCATTTAACAAGAAAAGAATCAGAATGTGAAAGATAACTGCCTTCTTAAATTTGATGCAAGTAACAACTGAATGATGACAAAAACACCTTTGCTGGGATTATTCTTTCTTCCCTTATTTGAAGTCAAGAAAAAAAACCAGAATCACTTGAACATAAATTACACTTTCAATATATAAGTTGGTTCCCTAGAGAGGTAAATCGTGTGTCTAAAGTTAAGATGTACAATCAGTATGTTTATTGCTTTGAGATCGGAAGCATTTTAACCACTTATTCAGTAAAGCCTGTTTGACAAGCATTGACTTTTTTTTTTTAAATTATTTTAAAGTAGTAATAGTTGTTGGTTTTAAAAAAAATCCAGCAAAACCAATAGATATTAGGGCCACATTAAGATTTTTTAAAATTATAATTTTTGGTTCAACTGCTCTGCCTGAAGAAAGTTCAACAAAATTAACTTGTCATCTTGACAGTTCTCAGAAAAGCTTAAAAAAAAACCTAAAAAAAATTAAAGAAGTGCCCTGCTTAAAATAAGATCATTTGCAATTCACATAGTGTAACATTTTGGGGTGCTGGGGCATAGTTATTCCAAATACACTATGTGACCTTCAATAAAAATTCCTAGAATAAAATTTATATAACATTTGTTTCCTTTAAAAGAACAGGATCTGTGGGATTTAAGTATTCCATTAATACACCAAGCATTTCTAGATTCTATCTAAATTTCCTAAAAAAATTAGTAAATTTTCCAGAATTATACCCAAACAGCTTCCAGTCCACCCAATGTCAGCAGTGATAAAGATGTTGGACATTAAGATCTCACTACAAATAAATACTGCAGCCATCCTTAATCAACATATCACATTTGTTACCAGCAATAAGCAAGGCATTTAAAAAAAGTATCTGCAGAACAACTCTGTGACAGTCATTAGTCTGAAAAAGAACAATAGCAGAATAAATTTTTTGATTTTCTGGAAAATCTAGGTGTAAACTTCAAAAATTCTGAAAGCACTGGAAGTTTTATATTTGAAAACACAGAAATTATGTTAAAAGTTTACTTTTATTGATAAAACTTTCTTAGTACACATATAAACTAATTTTTAAAGCATAATAATGAACTCCCGCCTATATTTATAATAGAGACTTGGTCATTCTAATTCTGCTGGAGATGAGGCAGAGGCGAGCAGGTTCATTGTCACCTGAAAAGAGCACCCAAGCATGTGGTCTGGAAGTCTTGGCGTGCTCCAGCAGGTTCCTTGGTCTTGATGTAGCTACTCATGAAACAAACAGCGCTGGTCCCCTGGTACTTGGACTAAATTATTTATCCTGATTATTTGCTGGAACAGTTGCTGGTGCACTTTCATCCTGAACTGACTAGCACTTTCCCAAACAGCTCCTGGACATATTTCAGGAACGAGCACAAGTCAGCAACCATTTCCGATGCACAATTTGTAGTGGTTGCATTTGAGAGGGCAAGAGAATTTAACAGTATTGTGTGCTGATTCATACTGGTTAGTGTCAATACCAGAGAACAATTTAACATTTCATTAATTTGCTAGTATACAGAAAGCCAGAAAAAAACAGGATATCCTACAGATTGTCCCTTAATTTAGAAACAGCTGTTGATTTTAATAATGCTATTCATTTACCTTTTTGAATCATAGTTTACTTATTTCTACTATCGTTTTCTGTTTGTAGTAACAAAAAATGTTAATTTCTCCACACAACGGTGGATGCGTGGACCATGTATTTTTCACTTATGAAAAGTTTTCTGTACCTGACTACTTTTATTAGTGCTGCTGTCTCTGTTTTTAAGTCTCATCTCAAGTTGGAAAGCTATTGAATTTTTATCTGTAATTAAGATAACATTATAATTAAGATTAGCTAAAATTCACTTAATCACTTCAAAGGTGTCAAGACCTGGAAAGCCAAATTATTTTCAATTATATGTCTGTCCCTGGAGGAAAAGAGCACTGCCAAGCTCAGTTTATGAAGTATACCAAACAAGGGATAGACTGGGTGAGGAAAAACATTTCACTCACACAGACACTCATAGACAAATACATATGCACAGTTTACTGTTACAGGTAACTGAGACCTGCCCAGTCACCACACCAGTGAGACAGCCCAGCCCATCCTGGGGAGATGTGATACTCGCTCCTGCCAGTCTCTGAGTCAGGTTCTGGGCAGGGCTCAGCATCAATGCCTTGAGTCCTCAGCTTCTGTCTGTTGGAGGGTGGTGTGACAATATGGCCTCTGTGACTGGGTGGGTTTGTAACCAGATGTAAGAAAGGCTCAGGCTCTGGGCAGGGCTCAGCACCAATGCCTTGAGTCCTCAGCTTTGTGTTGGAGGGTGGTGTGACAATATGGCCTCTGTGACTGTGTGGGTTTGTAACCAGATGTAAGAAAGGCCACCAACCATATCACTTTTTGATGATATCATGGGTTACCCCCTTGCTAGCGTTGTCCTATGATCCACTGTTCACTATGATCAGTTAGTCAGCTCTTCATTAAGCAAGATCACAACACCTATGTCTTGTCAAGAGAGAAGAAAAATTTAACAAAAAGAAGACTTATCCTTTAGGGAAAAAGTCCTACCTTAATCTTTTCCAATGATTATTCTCTTTTTCTTCCTTATAATAACAGCAGACAACCTGAAAATAGGATGATTAAAATGAAAGTCAGTGTAAAGTATCCGGTTAAAAATGAAGTTATATTTTGAAACACTCTTAATAAAGCTTTTAAAAATGTCATTCAAAAACCAGTCAGGCTCTAAACTTGATTGCTTTTCTTTCCATCCCCTAAATATGAAAGCTTGCTTGGCATTTCCTTTGAAATCTATGAATCAGAATGTTGCTCAAAAGAGAAAAACATCCCTTTCCAGAAGAGCTTTGATTCACAGAATTTGGGTAGATTAGATTTTTTTGTATCGTTTACATTTCATGTAGTTAGATAGTTACATTAAGATAAGTAGAGATTATATCTGCAAAAACCTTCTGTAAGGCAAGAAAACACCAAAATATTTCTGACATCTATTTAGATGTAAAATAAATATAATGATCTTTAGTAATAAGGGACAGAGAAACGAAGAAAGGCACAATTGATATGCAGCATTGTCCCTTCCATGCTGAAACTTGTACACTCAAAATCTTGTTATAGACAAGGACTGGAACACATTTCATATATGAAGTCATGATGTTTTGTTAATTTAAAAGAAGTGTAACTGACATATAATAAAGTAGTAGTAGTAATAGTAGTCCAGTAACCATGATAATTGAAAGGGTATGTGGGAGGAGAGAGCATACGTTCCTTTAAGGATATGTCGTCAAGGGCGGTTTAAATGCAAAAAGCGGGTAATGGAAAAGGAGGAAGGCATAAAAAAAACCCATACTGGAACACAAACATGAGTAGCCAAGAATAAGGGAGGCAGTAACAGGCACTGACAAGAACCAAACCTGCTCAGTCACACTAATTGAGTTGTATGTGGAATGAGGGAACGATGATCAGTAAGATTGGAACTCAGGAAGAAGTTTACCAGCTTTGGAAGAAGGGACAGGCAACCCAGGAAGAATACAAAGATGTTGTCAAGGCATGCAGAGAGAAAATTAAAAGGGCAAAAGCCGAGCTGAAAGTCCCCCTAGCCACAGTCATAAGAGACAACAAAAAATGTTTTTACAAATATGTCAACAACAAAAGGAGGACCAAATAGAATCGCCACCCTTTACTAGATGAAGAGGGGAACGTTGCCAGCAAGGATGAGGAAAAGGCAGAGGTACTTAATGCCTTCTTTGCCTCAGTCTTTAATAGCCAGACCAGTTATCCTCAAGGCAGCCAATCCTAAGAGCTGGATGATAGGGATGGGGAACAGAA
>NW_009605322.1:0-6273 GCF_000690535.1 Cariama cristata
TGGCAGCAAACAGGCAGGGCACACTACTGCTTCCCTCTTTTTTTTTTATTTTTCTTTTGAGCGGAGGATGTGTGGTTCTCCTGAGAACACAGTGTGTTTCTCTCAAACTCTTCTTTCTTGAGTTCCCAGTCTTCATCTCTTTGGTCTAAGGGGATTCCTTTCATTGCGGCTGTCCTGCGATAGTTTCTGCTCTCCACCTCTGCTCTGGGGAAGAAAGCAAGAGTGCATCTTCAGATACTGAGCACAACAGTCACATCTACATCATCTAGAGGATCACAGGATTGTCTGTTGGTATGGTCAAAACACTGTTGCCAGCAATACATGAGAAAATATTGAAGTTCATCCTAAACCTAACAGCATTCATCACCCCAAGCAACCAGGTGCTCCCCAAGAGTTGGGCTGAGGTGGGAAACCTTCAGTAAGGATCTACGGTGAGATCAGACTTTCACCATTGGAATCGTAACTTTAATCACGCAAAGCTCTCAAAGACAGATCTTGTGAATTTGTGTGGTTTTAAATAGACTTAAGCACATTTAATGCAATTGTACATGGTATATTAGCTCACTGCAACCACAACATTTCAATTTTCTTTTATTTTGTGTACTTCTCATTCATAGCTACTAGAAAATCTTAGTGCCAAAACATCAGATCTGGAGATGAGTGGAATTTGGGAGGATTTGTACATAGTTATTCTTTATAGATGACCTTTTAACCTCAGAAATTATCTAATCCAAATCCAGTTCAGCCCTGAAATTTTGCTAAACTTTGCATTCAAATCCAAAACTAAACTTGACAGTTCATCCCCATTTCTGTTTTTTAAATAAAATGTTGAATTAAGCAATGTCACAGAAATAAGGCTGCGGTGCGGAGGTTCAAATCTTGCATGGGAAAACATTATGTAGAAGATACCGTTTTCCTCAGCCCAATATCTCCATATGCAAATCAATCACAGCTCTCTTCTAGTTGCTGAGGTTTTTAGCTGTCTTTTTCAAGTTGTCTCTATGATTTCAAGTGTGTGACACCTGTTGGATGTCAGACACTGAATCACCAACCATCCAGACCCTGGGATTTCCAAGCCAGCAGTGAGTTTGCTCTTGGCATCTGTGATTTACCAAAGTCCTCATTTTTTTGTGTGAAATTCATATTTTTTCTATTAAACAAACACAAACCCAGATCTTCAGTGTACAAGCTTGTAAACTGAAAATAAACATAATTCACTGTAATTTTCCTTATAGCCTTGAAATATCAATGGTTTTCATTACACTTCCGATTGCAAACAACCAAAGCAAATTAAAAACCACTGTCATCAAGACCAAAATGAATATGCTCCTTTGAGCAGCAGATTTTTTTTTTATCATCTCAGTTATGGTTTTGTTAATCACAGCTCTTAAATATTTTTCCTATTAAGTGTTAACTTTCTCTTTACAATCTTTACACATGCCTGGCACAGACACAGTCAATTATTTGGGGAAAAAGTGACCTCAAACTAAAAAATAGATAACTACTTTCTGCATTTTGGAGGCACTGAGGAATTATAACAGGACAAGTACATCTATCCTTCACTTCCAATTCATACAACATAGAATCATGGAATTGTTTGGGTTGGAAGGGACCTTTGAAGATCATCTAGTCCAACCACCAAGTCTCAAGTCACTGAAAGGTAAATTGGTTCTCTTTCAAAAAAATAGCAAAAGCAAAAAACCAAGACCACCTTTTCTTTCTCACACTGGCAGTAAGCAGGGGAAAGTACTGAAAAAACAGAAGCCACTGAGGTGGGTGAACCTTGGCCAGCTGCCAGATACTCTCTCACGGCCCCTTCGCAACAGGATGAGGGGAGAAAGATAGAAAAGCTTGTGAGTTGAGAGAAAGACAGGGAGATCACTCACCGCTTACAGTCACAGGCAAAACAGACTTGGGGAAAATCAATTTAATTTATTGCCAATTGAAAACAGAGTAGGATCATGAGAAACAAAGACAAAACTAAAACACCTTACCTGAACCCCTGCTTCTTCCCAGGCTCAACTTCACTCCTTCCTTCCCAACTCCTCTACCTCCTCCCCCCAAGCAGCAGGAAATGGGGAATGGGAGTTGTGGTCAGTCCATAACACTTTGTCTCTGCCGCTCCTTCCTCCTCACACTCTTCCTCTGCTCCAACCTGGGTCCTTCCCATGGGCTGCAGACCTTCAGGATAAGTGTGCTCCAGTGTGGACTCTCCATGGGCTTCAGTCCTTCAAGGCACATCCACCTACTCCAGCATGGAGTCCTCCACAGGCTACAGTGTGGATATCTCCTCCATCATGATGTTCCATGGCTGCAGAGGGACAACCTGCATCACCATGGTCTCCTCCATGGGCTGTGGGGGAATCTTCACTTACTTTGGTGTTGCAGGGCTGTTTCTTACACTTTTTTCCTCACTCCTCACTTCCGGGCAGTGTTTTTTCCCTTTCTTAAATATGTTTCCCAGAAGCACCACCAGCATTGCTGATGGGCTGAGCTGTGTCCTGTGGTGTATCCAGCATGGTGTAGCCCCAACCTTTCCTCACAGAGACCTCCCTGGATCCCATCAGTGCCAGGATCCGGACATGAACACTCCAAGTGTAAATCTTGTCCAAGAGAAGACAAACCCTTTCCTCCTACTGCAGACGTCTGATTTTGTAAGCATTCAGTATTTATGGAGCTCTGTCAAAAAAACCACCAAATATCAGGAAAAATCCTTTTTTCTGTAATACAGTAGCTCCATCACATCAGTGTAATGCTGTCCCAGCTGAGAGCACGGAGCAGAGCCAGCAGCTCCACACAGATGTGCTGCATAGCGTGGGCTTTCTATATATATATATAGAAAGAAATATATACACACACACACGTGCACAAACATATGTTTGAGAGAGATGGTCAATGCCCCATGACTGCTGGTGTTGAAGAGGCATTTGGAAAATGCCCTTAATAACACACTTTAATTTTTGGTCAGCCCTGAAGTAGTCAGGCGGTTGGAGTCGATGATTTTTGCAGGTCCCTTCCAACTGAACTATTCTATTCTATTAAGTATCTGCTACTGAGGGCAAGAATCCCTTTCTGTACACTTTTTTTTAAATATATATACATATACACACACACATGTCTGTATATATACACCCTGGGCTTAGATAGCAGGAGCCTTTGGTGCAGTTTCAACGCTTAGCACTTTGCAGAGAGGCTGGCGGCAGGCACGGGTCGTGGGTCTCTGTGCCGGCTCAGCACCATCCTCGGCAACTCTCACAGCACCCAGAGCAAAGCCCTTCTCATACAAATTACATTTTTGTTATTCAGAAGCAGCTGTGTTTTGAAGGCTGTTTCCTATCCTTTGCATGTCCATGCAAATCATGGTGAGTGGTACGGATACTCTGTAGCAAAATATTCCTAATATTTACATGTTAATAATATTTACATGTCAATACATGTAATATTCCCATGTTGATGCAAACAGCCCTCAGCACGGAGCAGTGGCTCAGCCCAGGTAGGCAGGAGTGTGCTCACACAGCTGGCAACACCTGGGGTCAGACACACAGTGTGCAAGGATGGTGGTGGTGCTCGAGGGGGCTGAACTGGGATTTAGGAAGGATTTGGATGCTCATAGCCCTGTTTAGGTATGCATGTCAGCCCTGCCTTTGGCACAGACCCTCAGACTGTTATTTTTTTAAATTGCCTTTTTGCTCTTTTTGCATGACAGGCAAATATTCAAAACTGATGGTGAGGCTCTGTAACAAAATATCCCTCATATTTATATACCAGTACCACAGACACCATGAGCGGAGGGCAGACCTACTCCATGCTGCGCAGCATTGGTGTGCAGACACACATTTAATTTTCTGTCTGCAGCGCACGTCGGTACTGCCCAGCTCCTGTTGGAGCCGTGGATCACTGCTTGACCGTGGACATCACCTCTGGGACCTTCTGCACACCTGAAGGAGCAGAAGGTAATCATGATTATACTACAAATGTTGGTAATTCCTCCTAGTTAACTCCAAGTTTGCTGACCTGAGGAGGTGAAACTGTTGCATGAGGGTGAAGGCATCCACTGTGGTTGTAAATGGGCTTAAAAAAGGGTTCCTGAGCCCAACTGATAAACTCTTTGCTGTCCACAGGCTGCGTTATGGCTGTGAGGTGATCATACAGGCTTGATGTGTCCTATAAAATGTCCTAGGCATGAGCATTCAAAGCATCTTCCCAGTGATTAAGTTCTAGCCATACTCCTAGCTGAGCCATGTAGCCCTGCAGCGAGTCAGGCCAGCACGTGGCTCTGAAAGACAAGTTTTCCACTTTAGATTAGTCATTCACCTCAGAAAACCCTCTGTCAGCCACATGAGTCACCCTAGAATGTGGCCTAGGTGGCTCAGACCAAGATGTCAACCTTCCTGTCAATCATCCTATCAATCATCCCATCAATCATTCTTCCAGTCGCCTCCACCAGCACAGATGCCTCTGCCTGCCGCGGGCATCACCCATCGGCATCATCCAGGCAATTCCCCAACCCTTGCCGTCACCTCACTGCCACAGCTCTGGTGCACAGCCAAGCGCACGGCAAATGCCACAGACTTGTCAGGACTTAATGCTGAGATTAGCGCCAAAATGACAGCAGTGAATAGGTAAGCAATTGCTATAAATGATTAACTGAGGGAACCAAGCCTGCAGACCTTTCACTCTCTAGGGCAGACAATATTTACCTGTTCTGATACAGAAATTAAGCAAGCCAAGAACTGAGAACAGTATAAAGAGAAACTCTCCTCTGGAAGTAAGTGCCTCATTCTCAAAGAACTGGCAAATTTGAGTTTATCCCAGCTAGGGTCTAGGTAGTAAAAAAACTAATTAGCAAAGCTTAGGTATCAACTGCTGGTTGTTTAAATTTCTTTAAACTGAAGGTCTAAGGGCAATGAGAGTTGATTCTTCTGTGTGGAAGGAAGGTGGCAAATAGTGAGGGTTGGCAGCATGTCAGCTCCATAAACAGTGAGGCTTTAGCTATAAGGTGTCCTGGATGTGGGGTAGGCAGGTGAAAAGCAAAGAGCAGCTTCCATAATAGCCAGAGCTTAGAAACAGGAACCTGTGGCTCTCCTGGAAAGTTTTTTTTTGGTTCTGTACAGGGAGATTTTGCATAGTTTGGGGGTCAAGGAAGGACACTGATGCTGCGTTAAGATAAAAGGTGGGCATGGAGCGTTTGAGCAGGAACCAACAAGCTGCAGAAATACAGTAAAAGGACAGCAGTATCTACATTAAGGTTTACATGGATTAAGGAAAGGTGGCATTTGGTAGGCATTGGCCACCTCAGACATTTGCCCGGCCACCGTGTCTGAGTTTGAACTTGGCACCTTTTGTGCTGAACTGGCAAGCTAGAGATTTTGAATGGGATATGTGCCTATAAAAAAATCTGTGATTTACACACTGCCAAAGCAGTCTTGAGAATGTAGGAGCGGTAAAAATGATGCCAGTTAAGGAGTATGGTGGGACTATAAATTCACAGAAAAACCCAGGGGAGGAAAAGCCTTTGAGTTCTCTCAGCATCTCAGGGTCCAGCGTGTGCAGGTTTCACAAGCAGTGTATTTAAATACCAGGTAATGTGTGGGACTACGATGTGCACTGAACAAGCTGGTTAGCCTCTGGTGATCTATCCCACTGCTTTAGAGAGATGCAGGTATGGGACACAGCTCAGATGTCTGGGGGACAGCATCCTGATCCAGGGAAACAGCTTTGCAAGGATGAAAATATCTGTGAGCCAAATCAGTGGCTGAAAAATAGGAATGGTAATTGGGAACCCTTTAAAAGCATATTACTCATTGCATACGGTGCCACAGTGATAACCACAAACAGGTAAGACAATAAGGAGTTTTCCAAAATTTAGAAGTAATATGTGGCCATCCTACTAACAGATCAAATGGTATAACTTTCAATAATTATGTAAAAAAAAAAAAGGATGGCTCTGTTCTTTACTATAAGAAATGCCGAATGATATACTTATACTAACATCAACTGCTAAAAGGTTGCTGCTAAACAACTCAACCTGTGTATTCAGTATTCACCACTCTAAGGGGCTAATACTTGTTAGTTCTTGCTTTCACTTCCATTGCTTAATGATCACTCCGTAATACTCTTATAAAAACAATGATGTCACAGAGTGCCAACAATTTTGAAAACATACCAAGGCAACCCACAGAACACAGTGGAATAAATGAATGTCTTCCCAATGTCTTCCCCATGACAAAATACCATAGTTGGGCTACAACCCCATGCAATGCTACAGGCTTG
>NW_009605323.1:0-3466 GCF_000690535.1 Cariama cristata
TCTCCTGAAGTCCAGGGTAGTAATCCTGCCTATTGCCCTGCTTCCTCAATGCAGGATCCTGAACTCCACCATCTCACGGTCACTGTAGCCAAGACTGCCCCCAACCTTCACATCCCCAACCAGTCCTTCTTTGTTTGTTAGTACAAGGTCCAGCAGCACACCTCTCCTCTTTGGCTACTCCACCACCTGTGTCAAAAAGTTATCATCAATGCTCTGCAGGAACCTCCTGGACTGTGCATGCCTAGTTGTGTTGCTTTTCCAGCAGAAATAAGGGTGGTTGAAGTCCCCCATAAGAACCAGGGCCTGTGATCGTGAGGCTGCTTTCAGCTGTCTGTAGAAGGCCTCATCAACTTCCTCATGATCAGGTGACAACAGTGTCACCCTTATTAGCCTGCCCCTTAATTCTTGCCCATAAGCTCTTGACTTGTTCTTCATCTGCCCCTCAGTAGAGCTTGATACATTCCAGTTGCTCCCTTACATAGAGAGCAACTCCACCACCTCACCTTGCTGGCCTGTCCTTAAAATGTACGTAGCCATCCATGACAGTATTCCAGGCGTGGGCTACTCCACTATGTCTCTGTAATTGCAATGAGATCATGGCCCTGCGACCACACACAGATCTCTAATTCTTCCTGTTTATTCCCCATGATGCGTGTGCTGGTGTACAGGCATTTCAGAGAGGTAATCAAGCATGGAAGTTCCCCAGGGTGGGTAGAATAGGATCCACCATAGCCACACGCACCCTTGAGGTGGCTGGCCTTCTGATTGTCGTCTTGGGAGGCAGCCAAGGAACATTTGTTGCTGTTCTGGTTGGTCTGGCTTATTCCTCCGTTGGATGCGACGGTGTGAGCATTGCCACCTTGGACCTCACCCCCCGAGTCCTTCAGTTTAAAGCCTGCCTTACTAAGCTGGTCAGCCTGCTGCCAAAGATTCCCTTGCCCCCTCTCAACAGGTGGATTCCATCCCTCTCAGTCAGCTGTTGGGATCCCCCTGTCACTCCAGAAGTATGGATGGGTTCTGCCTCTTTATAGCTTGATGGCACTAGGGTATACTTTGCACTGCTATCTACTAGTCTTACACTCCTGTGGGTCTGATGTGCCAGGCTATCGGATCCACACAGTCCAGTAAGCCCGGTTGTACCTCTCCTCCACCTGGCTGGAGGCAGGGCCCCTCTAGTACTGGTCATAGGATTCTCCACTCACTTCTTTTAAAAACAGATTAGAATTCCTTTCCATAGGATCAGGAGTAAGATCATCCCTTCCACTCTGTCTGGGGAACTGCCCACTGGAGACTGGAGCAGCGATTTTCCTGGAAGAACCCCTGTGTATGATTGTTTTTCCTTGCAATTCACATACCATGCCTCTAGGGTCAAGGTAGATATTCCATCCCACTTCGTCATGTCTTCTCCATGGTCCCACAGGTAAAACTATAGGGTATCCTGTGGTGTGTACCCTCTATATCCTCTCTCTTGAGCAAAGAATGCTCACAGTTAAGAGCTGAGATACTGGTCCATACAGGTCGGGAGTAGGACCTACCCTCTTTTTGTGACTGGAACTCCTGAAACAGTTTTTTGCACTTTTCGGACAGTTTTTCCACAGCTGAGATGCAGATCTGTAGGGAGGAAGAGAGATTTACTTCATATTGCCGGAGCTGGTGAGCTACTTCATCCACCATTGGTGCCTCCTCATCTCTCTAGGTCATTATTGCCAAAGAGTTGGCATACAACGATGGTGCACTGTGTACACATTTCTGCCACATGAGTCACGTGCATTGGACTTTGTCTGAATCTGTGGGTGACTGTGAGTTGTTCAGATCATAATAAATCATCTCTAGCACAGCTAATTCCCTGAGGTACTGGATACCTCTTTCCATGGTGGTCCACTTGCCTAGGCGACCTATAACATCTTCCTTGAAGGGATACCTTTCCTTCAAGCTTGACAGGAGCTGCCTCCAGATGCTGAGGACTTGTGTCCCTTTTCCCATCGCCTTGTCAATGTCTCCTTCCCTAGAAAGGGACCCCAGCTGCTTGGCTTCCCTACCCTTTAATTCCAGGCTACTAGCCCATTATCCCAGCATCAGAGCAGCCAGGGGATAATGTGCTCACCTGGATGACAGCTGAAATCGTTTCACATATCTCACTACTCATGCAGGGATAGGAATTGTGTGATTACCTCTTGTTCTGCCTCTTCCTCCTGTTCTTGTGGTAGCCTTGTTTTGTCCAGCAGCCAGGTGATAATGCCCCCTTCCCTAGAAAGGGATCCCAGTTGCTTGGCTTCCCTACCTTTTAATTCCTCCTTTACTAAACGAGCTGTCTTGCATGTCCATTTCTTCTTGTGTATAGGGCTGATTGATACTGGCACTGGTTAGTCCTCTGGTTCAGCTGCATCACCCGTCGCCAGGGTCTGAGTAGCTGCAGTGCTTGTTGCTGGGGTTGGAGTAGCCGCAGTGCCTGTTGCTTTGTTGTCAGATCCAGAGACCTTCTCTTCCCCTTGAGGGTACTGAGTAGTGTTGAACAAGGCTCGGTAGGCATGGGCCAGGCCCCAGCACATTGCAGTGATTTGCGTCTCTCTGGAATTGCCAGGGTGACTTTTTACATTTTTTCCAAATATTTCACTAGTTTTTCCAGATTCTGCACTTGTTCAGGGGTGACGTTCCAAAACATTGGAGGTGCCCACTGTCCTAGGTACTTGCCCTTAATATCCGCACACACCTTGTCACTTATAACCATCCAGCCTCAGGGCAGATCTCTGAGTGATATTCTTAAATAGTTGTTTAAACTTAAACAAGATCTGGAGCAGATTCAAGAGACACAGCAATAGGAACATGTCGGTTTGAACATCCCAAGGATATTCAAAATTCCCAAGAGCTATTGTAATTAGCCTGGAGGAGAAGGGGAAGATGAAGGGAGGTGTCTTCCTGATGGATTGGCTCTCCGAGGAGAAAAGATAAAAGGTGTAATTATTAATAGTTTCCGACAGATGGCTCCCAAAGTACGGAGATGACAGCAATGCTGAGTACAAACAGCAGATTAGTTTCACGACCAGCAATTCTATCATAACATAAGCCAGCGTTATGAAGTACAACAATATGATAATCTTAGCCCAATTCCCACGGATGATAAACAGCACAACAGGGAACATATACTGCAAGTAAGGTATTACAAAACGCAACTTTAAGAACAAGAACACCAATTTTGAGGGCAAATAAATCAACATTGTGACCAGCAACTATTAAACTAATATAATGAATGCTTATAACAATTTTTTTCTAACACCTTCTAGTCAGATTTGTTGTTATTTCAGCCCATTGTGCCCTACGTTGGGCACCAAAAAGGACTGTCATGGTTTAGCCCCAGCCAGCAACTAAGCACCACACAGCTGCTTGGTCACTCCTCCCTGGTCCCAGTGGGATGGGGCTCCCTCCTCTCCTCCACCCCCAGTGGGATGGGGAGGACAATTGGAAAAAA
>NW_009605324.1:0-19078 GCF_000690535.1 Cariama cristata
ATAAAAAAATAAAATACACATAAACATATGTATAATATTACATATATAAAACATATAAAATGCATAATATATGAATGTAATAAATACATATATGTATATTTTAGCTTTATTAGTGGCCCAGAACACATTGGGAAGACGCAGTGGAGGTGACTGAATGGGATTGAGTAGATGACAAGGAAAAAGGGCACAAAATCTACGATTCTCTGTAAAATGAGAAAAGTTGGAGGCAATTAGATTTTTAATTCTCTGGGTTTCTAGTGTACCATTGCCATGTAGAGACAGGGTTCTAGGGCAGAACTTCAGACGTTTGCTGGTGTTAGTGAAGTTGGGCTGTGCTTTCTCACCTGCCTCAAGCTGATAGTGTAAAGCTGTGCTGGATCCTGTGTCTGGTGGTGTTCTGTCATCAGAAAATGCCAATTTAAAAGAAAAAAATAAAAAAAAAAGCTGTGGGCGGGCTGGACAAGGGACTGCAGAGGGTGTATAACAACAGCTGATCCCTTTTATGGGACAAAACAGTTCACAAAGCGTCTGAACACCTACTATGATTTGGACATGCATTAAAACTCCCCTTTAAATGAAAGCTTTTCCCAAAGAGGATGCTTTGCAGAGAGTTGCTTTGCAGCACTTGCCTGTAAAAAGGCAAGTGATTAAAATTCACATGGGACAGCCTCTAATTTTTACAGTGACCAGCTCTTTAGAAACTTCCTGCATACCCAGTGTGAGACTGAGCGCGCTGGGTTCATTGAAACAATATTGTTTTAGGCAAAACACACAGCATGGCGTTAATTTGCTCCAAGTGCTGCTACCGGAGGTGGTGAAGTCAAGCATTGGGGTGGTGGAAGGATGGATCATTTAGTGATTGCTAATAGCTGAGGTTGTGGGGTTTGAGGGAATTTGTGCTTTGGGACACGTATTATCTGCAGCCATCTCCTCCTCTGGTCTTAGTCTCCATCCTCCTGATACTACCTGGTGAGGTGCATCGGGTATTGGTGCCTTTTACACCTTTGGGTGCTGCAGAAGACATTTGTGCTCCTGAAAGTGGACTAAAAGCTTTGGAAGAACATCCAGGATCACCTAGAGAGCCTGCACAGCTGCCAGTTCCCTGGCTGATTGCTTCTTGCTTTTCTTATGGAGGAACAAAAGATCCCTTGTGTGCCGAAATCCCGGCGGTGGCTTTGATTTCCTTGTGTGTCATTGCTCTGGGCAGAAGCCTGGAGTCTAGAAAAAATTCCCCTTGAAACTTTATTTCTGCTGGAGTCAGCCCAACCAGCAGCCTTCCACGCGGGAGCAGGGATTATTTCTCACTCCTTGCCCTGACCCGCGTTCCTCTCGATGAATATGTCCCATCACTTGTTGCCAACTCCATGGAGGTGCCCAAAGTTTGCACGGTGAAAGTGCAACGCCAGCTTTCCATTCCCAGCCTTTGGGGGCTTTAGTTAGATATTTAGTTAAATATTCCCCTTCCTGTTTGCAGCCTCGTTTTCTCTCCAGCTATCCTCGGCCAGCTCGGCCTGTCGGTGTGCGGTCACTGTGTTGGTCTCCTGATGCTGAGCTGAGTCTATTAGGCAAATCACTGCAGTGTGCTACAGTAGTGAATAAATTTGTGTGGCTTTTCTGGTTTTGGCCCCTATCTCTTCCTTTTGTACTGGTTGGGTTCATCCTGGGAACAGACCAGGACTTGCTAGTCCAAGTAAGGTTTCTTCAATGCTTTTTTTTTTTTAAAAAAAGTATGCATTATACTTAATAAAATGCAAAATTGAACAGCACTAGGTGATAGAGGTATGTGGTTTGAATAGCATTGCTGTGGGCAGTGGGGCAGGAGAATGGGCTCTCCAAAGGCTGTCAAATGTCTTTCAAATATAGGGAGCAGGTAGCGAAGGCGGTCTTTGCTCAAATCATCAATCAAATGTCGAAAGCATCATAAACCCCATTGCTGTATATTCTGTGTATTTTCCAGTTAGCACGTCTGGATCTCACCGTGATAGCAGCATGATATCGCATATGTAAATCTCTTAACTGACGTGACGTGTCAGCTAATAAACACAAAAGAAGTGCAATGTTCACATCTTACAGTGAAAAAGATCTCGGGTTATAAAGGACTTGCAAAAGCCTCTTAAGAAGTGCGTGGAGTGGGTGAAGTGCCATGTTCTTTATTTGCTTGTGCATCCATCAGGCTGATGCTTTCACAGATGCATGATAACTGCGAAGCTGTTTATGTGGCCAGACAAAAATATCTTGATCTCATCCATGTATAACTCTGCTAAAATGGAAATGCAGAACATTTTGATGTTCTGCCAGGAGCATGAAAGGGCTCTGCAGACCTCAGCTGACCCTTGCAACACTGGTGGGAAAGCAAGTGTTCTGGTAACCTGTTGGTTAGGCTGGAGTTTCCTCCTTCCCAGCGTGAGGATTTCCTCCCAATGTTGTCGATAGTTTTTGCAGAAGTAGTAAAATAGGAAATGCGATTTGGTAGATGAATTCAGCTTCTGCGTATCTGGGCTGCTGGTCTCACCTGCAGTTCGGTGGGTACTGGTTAACCCCCGGTGTCTGCGATTCCAACCAGGCTCAGCATCTACTGTGTGATTCCTAAATTATAAGTTATAAGGAAATAGCATGTTTTCCCTTTTCAGCCTCGCTGCTGGTGTGCTGTTTCTGGCCCTGAATGCTCAAACACCTGGACTGCAGATGGGTAGCTGTATTTACTAGCAGCTTTCCATTTTTGTTGGAAGTTTGTGCACCCGAGCTTTGCAATGCAACAACAAAAGTGTTTTGTCAAAGTGTAAAAATCACTGCTTGCCTACAACAGGCAACACAGATGATCTGTGTCTTGCTGGTGAGGCTTTGCGTGGCCACAACTGCTCTCTTTTCTGCTCTGGAGTGCAATGCTGGAGCTGAAAAAGAGCAGAAATTGCAGCGTCGACCCTGTCCATAACCTAATAGAGGTGGGGAGGGGTATGGGCATGGTGGGGGATGTCCTTTGATAGCACTTCAAATCTGAAGCTTTACAAGAGGATTTAAAACCATACGATGAGAGAGCAGGTAGGAGTTAAAAGAGAGATTAACCCCCGACAGAGATGCGAGAGGAATCAGACTGGCATGATAGATAAGGCTGAATGCTGTGTTATATTAAAGGCAGGGAAGGGTTTAGGTCTCCTGGTGAATGAGGCTGGGTCAGGGATTTGCAGCGAGCTGCGGGGCTGATCTGTGCTGCAGCTCAGCAGGGCTTTGCAGCAGGTACCATCTCAAAACTAAAGCTCTGGTCTGAAAAAAAAAGGGTCAGAAGGAAAAACACTCTATAGCCTTGAATTTAGGAAGGGGAGAAACCGAGGGGGATCTCTTCTGTTTAGAGTTAAAAGTAGGATAGGGAGGAGGGGAGAAGGTTTTGGAAGAGCTATCTCATAAACGTGCTGGTGTTAGACCTCAGGGTTTGCAAAAGCAGCTGGACATAACTTCTCCAGAGGTGATACAAAGAAAAAAAAATATGTGAGAGACTCCAGGTAACGTTTCCCAAGGACCGGAGGAGAGACCCTCCAGTCTTACTTGCCCTGCTATGGGAGAGGACAGAGATGCTCTAAGGATAAGTGGCCAAGTAGATGATCTTTTTTTTTTTGTTTGTTGTTTTTTTTTTTTTCCCCCTTTTTGGCAATTTAGATTGAGACAGATGCTATTTGCTAGCAGCTTTAATCATAAATGAGACATCCCTTATAGAAAAATCATAAATACTCATAATGGGACAGCACTGGCATGGGAGAGCTTAAGGTACAGAAAGGTCAGTGCCTGACTAAGAGTAATGATCGTGTGTGTGAAATATCACCGACTTCGAAGGAGTTGTAACAGGCTACATCAAACATGTAATTACTGCTGCAGTGCAGGAGAGCAGTTCGAGCTCTGAGATGTGAAAGCTCTAGCACCGAATATCATTAAACGTTCAAAACAGTGTTTACGAGCATTATAATTACATCGGAGCACAAAGACTTGCGATTGCCCTTGCCCACTTCCCAGTCACTGCTCGTTGTTCCACAGCCTCAGTGAAGTTCTGGAGACCTCAGGATGGAGAACCGGCGGCGTGCACCCAGAAGTCAACGGTCCCGTTAGTTTCTGAAAATCTCTTTCTGCAGTTTTCCTAATGTATATCGACTGTAAATAATTAGATGGTAGCGTAGGAGTTTTACAGGCATTGATGGCTGGTGAGGGTCGAGGTGATGAAGGACCTTCTTTCTGGGACTGTGATGGGGTGGAAGAAAAACTGACCGGTCCTCCTGGCCCCCACAGAGCTGAACTGCTGGGGTAGCATCTCACAAGCTCAAGGAGAAGAAAACCAGCGTGATTCTTGCCCCGATGTGATACTTTTTGGGAGGAGACAGTATGAAGCCTCTTGCATCTGCAGGGCTCGTTCCACAGAGGCCAGCTGCTCGTGGGTGGCTTGGGTCGGAGCCAAGGATGCTCTGTGGTGCCATCCCAGCACAGAAAAGAGCATCAGGGTGCCAGAGAACTAATAAAATTGACCGGGTGCGTGTTTTGCTCTCGTTAGAAACAGCGCACAAAAGAATTGCTGACCTCGTTTTAGTGCGGCCGAGGAGCTTGTGTTCTTCCCTGACGAGGTATGCAAGGCATAAATCCTGGGAGAAGGTCATCCTTCCTGCCTGCCCTCCGGAATCGGTGGAAAGACTGGAGACAACTCAGCATTTTGCAGAAACTTTGAGTACGCAGGATTTTCTTTGCTATTGAAGGGACGTTTCCATCCGACTGCACAAAGCAGTTTGGGGAGAAAAAGTACCTTAATGAGCCGGGACCAGTGGGACTCCCACCGCTCTCACAGGAGGAGTAGCTGGTTTACTGGAGCATCGCATAAAAGCGCTCTGACCTCTGCAAAGACATCTTAATTTGTACTGTGGTATTTGATCTCAGCGTTAGGAATGTCAGATTGATATGTGTGTTAAATAGTGTTGTACAGAGGGAAGGTAACGCTTTGTGCTGCTGACGACTGCTACAGAAGATAAGGTTAATTTGCACGTTACCTGTTCTTTGAGCATCATGCTGCATGCTCATCCTTTCCCATTCAGGGCCAAACTGATGCTTTTAGGCTTTTTCCCAGCAACTGAGAGATTCAAGCCCGTATTTTCTCTCTGATTTCTTGCTAAAACTCAAATATGTGTGAGCAAATGGGCTCTGAAGCAGTGCAGGATGGACCTCGGGGGGGTATGTCATCCCCAACGCATCTTGAGTAAGACCCTGGATGGGCTGTCCGTGATCTAACATCCCCTGGGGACACCTGCAACAGCTGTGTGATGTTACACCAGGCTTTGGCGATGCTGAAGTGAGATATTAGTGTTTTCTTTCTTAGTTCATTGCAATAAGGTGCAGTGTTATCTTTAGAGTTGCAATGGTTCCAGGATGAGGAAGGGCTGTAGCAGCTCTGGAGTGATTCTGGCCAAAATGTAATTTGGAGCTGTGATGTGACCCATGTTGGGTGTAGGTCGTTGGTGAAAAAAATTCATTTTTCTGCTCCATCAGTATAAGCCACTGTATAAAAAGAGTTATCTACCTCAAAAAAAACCCCAAACAAACCAAAACAAAAAAAACACCATCAAGGAAAAGAAAAAAGTTGTGTAGGGTAATCCATGCTATTTATGAAAGACACAGTGTAAAAAAAAAAAAAAAAAAAAAAAAAACCAAAAACAAAAACCAAAAAACCAAAAACCCAGATGAATAGACGTCCTTATGTTGCTGCTGGCTTCAGCAGCTGCAGCATTAAACATGCATTTACAGCGGACGTTTGATAATGCAAACAGAAAGCACGCCCTTAAACACTCTCGTTTGGCCGGATGCTAAATAATACCTTCTTGGATTTCTCCGCGGTAGAAGTCTGACTACCCCAAAGTTGTGTTTTCATATTTACGTTGACCGATGATGCCAGATGTGGTATTCTAAAAACCCAAGTTAAAGCCAATAAGTAAAACAAGCTGCTGCTGCTCTCGGCAGTGATCCTACTCCAAATTCCAGTTATCCCACTGAAATGGGAATGATTCCTGACTTTGGAGGCCGTTTCAGAGATGGCTCTTCTCCGTGTTACAACACTCTTGATTTTGATCTTCATGGTATGCAACTTCTGTGTATTCATTTGAAAGCAGAATTAGACCATTTCAGTTTTTCCATCGCTGTCGTCAGCACTTGAGGGGCATGCGATCCAATGGTAATTAAATTATTACATTTTTATATCTCGTTAACAACACAATATAATAGCTATGCTCATTTTTAGCCTGCACAGCGCTGTCGATACGGAAGTGTATTAGAGCCTGTTGTGCATCGGGGCTTTATGGGTATTCTCGTTGTGGTCAGGCTAAATTCAAACTACAGTACTGAAAGCATTTTTAATCTTCAGTTTCCTTTGTGAACACTAATCCTCCAAGCATCCTGAAAGAAGTAGGTTAAATATGATTTCCACGGTGGAGAGACTCATTGACTCATTCCACGACATGGAGAATTAGTGTCGGATGCGGGATTAGAGCTGGAGTGGCCCCTGATAATTATTCACAGGGTCTGACTCTACCTTCGTTTACTTCGGATATTTTTTTCTGTCTCAGAGGAGCCGTGTTTTTAGTGCAGCTGGTTTTACTCTCACTGCTGAGATCAAGGTGAAGTTTTGCAGCGGTTTGCTTAAGGTGACGGTGACGGTTTTCTGAAAAGATGACTATGAAAACAAGTCCTAGAAATTCTAGGTCCCTTTTCATGCCTTTATATTTACTGCTTTAAAGAAAAACTCACACTGGAAAAATTCTGACTCTGATGTACTTCTGGAGAAGATTTGGGGTCTGTTTGTCTTCAAATACTCCTGCTTTCAAGCAACGTTGGTGAAGGCTAAGGATCTTGGATGTATGTATGTGCACTGAGATGTCCCCTATCTCTTCTTGACGGACAGAGGGATGGTGGGAACTAGTGGTAGGAACCATCGCTGGCCTTGGGTCCGACCCCTTTGCTATTGCTATAGCTTGACCATCCCCTTTCCTGCCGTGAGGACTTCCCAGGGATGTTCAACCCTGGCTTAACCAGGTGAATTGATGGGAAATCATGTATTACGGTGACTAATGACATTCCCAGGCTGAGAACCGCATACAGAAACATGGAGCAGTGTCTTGCCTCTGATTACTCTGATGCAATCAAAATGGGTGTTGCTCTAGTACGGTGTCCGGCTGGGCGGGCTTGAAGTTTTGGACACTTCTACAGAGCTTTCCCAGGCTGTTTGGAGGCACGTCCGAGGGTCACGGTATTCTCTGCATTGCTGCAGGTGAAGGACTGACTGCTTAAACAAGCTGGGAAATCTGTTTCCTCGATGCAAAGGCTGGTAATTAGCAGTTAGTCCTAATCAGTGCAGGTATCTGTTTGAAGTGCCTTTTCTGTTTGTAGACAACTGAGTTTTTTTTGCCTTGAGGAGCACCTTTAGATGTTAACTTAATAAAAAAACTGGTATCTACTAGACTTTCAGACCAGATATTAGGAAGAAATGTTTCACGATGAGGGTGGTGAGGCCCTGGCAGAGGTTGCCCAGAGAGGTGGTAGATGCCCCATCCCTGGAAACATCCCAGGTCAGGTTGGACGGGGCTCTGAGCAACCTGACGGAGTTGAAGATGTCCCTGCTGATGGCAGGGGGGTTGGACTGGATGGCCTTTAAAGGTCCCTTCCAACCCCAACCGTTCCATGATGTATTTCCACATAGTGTGAAAACTCCAGTTGTTTGTTTTGCTGGGCTGGACGCCTCGCCCATCTCTTGCTGTGTGTGTGGCCAAGGGTGAGAATCTTGATAAGCGTTGCTCATAATGTGAGAAATGTCTGCCAAAAAAAAAAAAAAGTGTTACTCACGTGCATAGTTTATGAACAGGTATTACTGCTTGAAGAGGGCGCGTTGAATTAGCAAAGTGAAGCAAAACATTCCGATTGCACAGACAGATGGCAGTCCGTAGGCTGCATCAGATGCCACCAACACTTGGAACCCTCAACTTTGGAAGTGCTGTTGCCCCTCGCGTTGAAGAAGTAATCCTGGTTGGACTTCTGTGCCTTGATGACTTTGTAAACGTCTATGCGTGGAGGCTGTAACTCAGATCACGCTTTCAAGTGTGGATCATCTTGGAAAGCTGCTCTAAGTGAAGAAACAAAAGTACTGCAGACGCATGGAGGTGAACGTTGGGGAGTTGCATCTTGAAGTGCCTCATACCTAGTTTTGAGCTGCAACAGTGGCATGTGGTGGGAACAGCATCGTCGGCCGTCGTTGAAGCCTAACGGCCATTGCACGCCCTGCATTGCTGGATGAGCGTGAGCATGTTGTGTGCCGGTGTATGTGCATGGCGTGAGCTGTTTGCCACGGGGAGAGGAGCACCGATGCACATCCTAGCAGCGTAACAAGCAGTGGTGGCAGCCCCGAGGTGCACGGGAGCCGGATAAGCCCCAGGAGGAGATACGACAACATTGCTTTTCTGCAGCTGAGCTGGTATTTACCCATAACATTTCATTTTATCAAGGCTTTATTTCCATAATCATTTTCTTCTGTGCTGATGCTGCCAAAATTGACTGTATTTCAAGCAGCCGTGTTGCATTCCACACCTGCACAATGGACAAACATTTCAGTATTTTTTTTTATTCCATGCTGAATACAAACAAATCCTGCCTGGTTTTAACCCCATCTGGTCACTGAGCAGCCTGTTTGCTACCACCCGCTCTGTGGAGTTCACCAGCACTTGGTTAACTTGTACACCAGAGAAAGGAAAGTCTCTGTAGTCTTTATTCCTGAAGGCTTTTATTCCTAAAGTCGGAAAAGAAATGTCTGAACGTGCATTTTCCACCAAAAAAAACAAAACCAGAAGAGACGCAGGAGCTTGAGTGGCATTGCTGTCTTGCTTGGAAACCATCGGCTTTTTATTTTATTTTATTAATATAATACAACTCCAGCAGTTTTCTTGTGCCATGGAGAACCCACCTGGCCCATTTCATGCAGCAGCACAACAACTGTTAGGGCAAATTCTTGAGAAGCTCTGGAAAAACATGACCTGGGCAGAGCGGCTTCGAGAGCAGTAAGTGATGTTGGTCATGGTTTTTATCACTAGGTTCAGGGTCTTTTGGAGAATGATGGTATTTTTAAAAAGAGACAAGCCAGAGGAAGGAATAAACTGCTCGGGATGCCACATAAAAGGCAGTTTGTGACTGTGGGTCCGGAGAGCTTCTTGGATGGGCTCCCTGCTGGGTTGGTCTCTGCCTCCTCCAGCTAGGCACACCATAACTTCTCCATATCGACTGTGGGGAAAGAGGTCAAAATTGGTAATAAGAGTTCTTAATTATGAATTTTAGGTAGAAAAAAACAGGTTACGAAATATTGCCTTGTAGCAGTGCTGACTGGATGCCGAGTAATGCATAATTCCTCTTTTTTGAGCTTTATTGGCTTCATTCAACTGAAGAGTCTTGGACTGGTGTAGGTTTCATCTTCTGGCTTGAAGATAAAAGTAGCAGGGAAATGTTTTCTGATGTGTGCCACTTAGGCAGTGCCTGTCATGCTGAGAAGGGTAAGAAGCAGTAATTCTCAAGTAACTTTTAGGCAGGTGTAGCTCTTAAGCGAAGCCACCTTTGCGTTTGCAGAGCTCTTTTTGCAGAGCCAGTGGTTGCTAGCAGAGATCTCGGTTGTCTCCTCTTCTGCTTCTCCCTCACCTCCGATAAAGCAGTCTGTTCACCTGCACTTGCAAGCCATGCCAAAACCTCTGTCTGCCCCTTCCTTTCTAGCCGACGTGAGTTTTATGTATTGCGTCCTACTGATGGCCAACGTGGGACGTTCACTGCAAGCGGTTGTCCACGAAGAAGATGAAAGCAGGGATGAAACTTCTCACCTCCTTTAACCAGAGATAAACCACGATAAATCGCTGCCATCGCCTGTCCCGGGAACTGCTGCTATGGGTTTATCCGGCATACTTCTGATTTTGGTGCTTAGCCTTCCTTTCTCACTTTGGAGCTGGCACTGATTTTTCTTTGTTAGGTTCACATGTCTGATGGCTCATGCCACAAAAAGAGCTTTGTCGCACACCTGTGGAAGTCTAAAGGTGTGAGACCGGCATATTGGCAGCCCCGTGCCTGGATCCTACCAGCTGGCTGCCTGTGGGAGAGTCACGGTGGCTTTGCCAAGACATCCAAAGGGCACACAGCCATGACTTAGCAAGTCCTGGGTGAGATGTGTTAGGCTATCCCAACCTGAGATGAGTCACTGGGAACACCAGCTTGGAGTTGTTGGCTGCCTGGGTGAGGTTGTGCTCGGTTCACGGCTGATATTTCTGCATTAACTACTTGATAGCTGCAGTGGTTGGAGGTTCTTCTTGCCTTCCTGCTGGTTGATGCCCAGGAGAGTGGTGGAGCTGGCCAGAGGATGGATTAAGATGTACTTTGTAAATTGATTCCTGAAAAATATGAACAAAGCTGGAAATTAGCTTGCCAGTCCTCTTGTGCTGGAAGTGTCACAAAGTTGTGGTTTGCCCCAAAATGTTACATGTTTGACTTGACTGAGGGTTTTTTTTTTTCCCAAACCAATTATCTTGAACCTAGAAGGAATTAAGGTGTGCATGCCTGGCAGTGGAGGAAGGTAATGGTGTGGTGTTGCAGCACATTGGTATTTTTGTTGAAAGTGTAAGAGTGGTATATGACAATCATTTAGCCTTTGTTCTCATCTCTCACTGGTGTAAACTTGAACTGAGTATCTTAAATTAAAATGCATTTTTATGGTGTTTTCGGATGTCAAGAGAACTGCAAGGTATAAATTTATTGTTGCGCTCGTATATAGGATTTTGTGTGCCTGCATTCAGCTGCAATTCATGAAAACCGAGCAGAGTCCAGGAAGTTGAATTTGATGTTATTTAAAAACACACTCCATTACATACTTACAGTTTCCCGCAATAGCTCTGGTATTTTGGGAGCTTATATCAAATCCTGCAGTGAAAACTCTCTCCTTCCCAAAGCCTGTGGCTAAATTGTAGAGGTGCTGGGTTTGCCATGTGCCGACGATGCCCTGGGGAGCAGATCCCGCTGCAGCAGAGGCACTTGCTCCTGGTGCCGGCAAATCTTTGCCTAGGGGGATGTAGTTCTCCTGAAAATGAGCTCCTCTGAACAGCCTTGGTCCTTTCTCTGCTTTTGCAGCTCATTAAACTGTTTAATTATTGGGACGTATCTAGTGGGTACCATGTCGTGCACCCGTGGTGGGAGGGACTGGGTATTTTAACATACCTACGATAACTTGTACAAGGATTTTTTTTGTGCGAATGTTTAATTTTGCAAGTAGGAAAAGACATTTGGATGAGTCTTGT
Organism: Cariama cristata; assembly: GCF_000690535.1. Lineage (NCBI taxonomy): Eukaryota > Metazoa > Chordata > Aves > Cariamiformes > Cariamidae > Cariama > Cariama cristata. The sequence continues at coordinate 11,328 of NW_009605324.1, forward strand.
GCTCTGTGCAAGGCTCAAAAGCTACACGAGGTGACGCACCCTCAACTTCTCCATGCAAAGTCCTGTGCCCTGGAGGTATCTGGTGCTCTGCCCTAGCTCTGATGGCATCAACGACCCCGAGAGGCAGAGCTGCTCCCAGCACCAGCCCAGGGATGGGACGGTGGCATCTGCTCCCATCACTGCTGAAGAAAGGTTTGCATCAACCCCTCAGTGCCAGGATAATACTTCCTGCTCCTGCAAAGCATTTTGATATGCATAGATAAAAAGCCCTGGTGTATATTTGCTTGAATTTTGTTATCCGGGTGTTGGTACACCTGTATCCTTTTGTAAGCAAATTTGGTGTGTGCTTGGAGAGGGTGAGGTTGCCTGATCCTTCTGTTAATGAGCGAGTCCTTCTTAAAAACGACTTTGGTTTTGCAAAGCTTCAGGAGCTGAACAAACTTTACTTAGCGTTGTCTACCAGGAGTTGCTTTTAAACTCTTTACCCTCTTCTTCTTACGCCTTGGTCCCAGAAGTACCTCTGCACTTTGGAGCTCTTGGACAGGATTTGGGGATGAATAGATGGTGTGAGTCTGGTGTCAGAGTCGTGCTTTGTATTATTGTTGTCAAAGCTTTAACCAGATGTTGGGATATGTGTGAAAATACTGATGCTCATATAATTGCAGAGGGAATCAAATGACTTCTGCTATTTCCTAATTTTAGGAACTTCAATATTTTTAACATATTTTGAGTGTTGAGGAACCTTTCTGGTATCTATGTTTTAATAGCTCAGCAAGAGGCTACTCGAGCAAGTTTCACAACTTGTTTTGTTGAGCAAAATCTCAAATGCTTGAGTGAGGACGTTGGAGGGAAAAATGAGATATTAGAAGCTGATATTCAGCTGATACCTGTTAATTGTTCTCCAGACGAATGTCAAGCAGCCAAGGTTTGTTACTGTGGCAGGTAAGAAATGGGCTTCTCAACGCTGGGCTATGTGCTCCAGGGGTGAAGAAGGCAGCAGCGCTTCATCCAGGGGTTCATCTCCCACTGTCTCGGCAAGCCCTTGGAGGTGTTCTGGAGATGTTCGAGTATCTTCTACGTTTTAGCTGAGATGTATCACAATTGTGTGTTGTTCACAGTTACTTTCGTAGAGTCCAAAATAAATCCAGCATCCATAATGTAGGTGGTAACAAGGCGAGGGAGACGGAGACATGCGTAGAATGTTCTGGAGATGTTCGAGTATCTTCTGCGTTTTAGCTGAGATGTATCACAATTGTGCGTTATTCACTGTTACTTTTGCAGAGTCCAAAATAAATCCAGCATCCGTAATGTAGGTGGTAACGAGGCGAGGGAGACGGAGACATGCGTAGATGCAAGACCATTGCGTGATGTGGATGAATGATTAACAAGAAAATGGATTAACTTACAAAAACTTTTCTTCTCTGCCGCAACAGGGATGAGAAGAACCAGTCCATCATCGTGAGCGGGGAGTCGGGTGCTGGAAAAACAGTCTCTGCCAAATACGCCATGCGCTTCTTTGCAACCGTCGGGGGTTCTGCCAGTGAGACCAACATTGAAGCCAAAGTCCTTGCGTCGAGCCCAATTATGGAGGTAAAAACTGCATAATTTCCTTTGTCCTACTTGCAGCGATCACTGCATCTCTCCAGAAGTCACAAAACCAGTGAGAGCCATAGGGGCTTATGAACCAGACCTGATTTGCAGCCTCACAGTAGTCCTGAGCTGGACTGAAAATGCAGAAATACACTGCTAGTCTCCATTTAATGCACCCCAATTGCTTCTCTATTTGATGGTCTTGAAGCTGAGCCTGTACATCCCTGACAGTGCTCCAGGAGCTGAGCTTTGATGGGGCTCCAGAGTGGAAAGCTCAGGCGGTGCTGCCAGCACCATTAGTATCTTATCATCATCTTCCTCCTTCTTTTGCCACCCCACGGGTACCTCCTAATCTTCTTCTTTAATTATACAAGCGTTAAATACAAAAGAAAGGGATTAATCTATTTGAGATATTTCAGCACAGATTTACTTTTGTTAATTTTCTGTTGCTATCAATCATATAGGGAAAAAACAAGTCCCACGATAGGGGAATCCCTGCTCTGAAGGAAAAAAATTCCTTTTATAAATATAAAAGAAAGGGAAAAAGCGACTTTGTTTTGTTGCACTGTGACCAGATGGTGGAAATAAATGCATGCCTAAATCCCATTTTTCAACAGATTTTGGAGTCAGAGCACCTTCATTTGCAATATATCCAAGTCAGCATGAAGACAAGATTTAGCCTTTTCCAAAGTCACTTAAGCACTTCGGACTTGTGTGACTTTCTTTTAAAGGCAGGAGCTAGCGGTGCCGCTGTAGTGGAGCGGAGCGTTGTCCTGCGCTTAACCTTAGGCTTGGCTTAACCTGCAGGGAGGCTTCCCACTGCAGTACCTCAAGGCCAAATTGTCTAACAGACACGGATGTCGTGGCTGATCCGGGATGAAAATTAAGCCCACCCAAGCCCAAGAAGCAGCATGCGTGGTCCAGCATCATGCTGCCTGATTGTGGGGTGCAAGCTGGAATGGTAAAACAAGTGATGGTGCAGATGAGCGGTAAGCAAAGCCACGCAGGTGTACAACTGGCAGAGGACACACGATGATCTGCCGCAGCTTCGTGCTGTTTTACTTCTTTTCTCACCCATCTCCTGTGCCTCTGTGAAATGTAGCTGCAATACCTGGGAACGCTTAAAAGCATCCAGGGAAAAATTCATAGTGCCTGCTGTTTTTCTATATGATCCCATAATTTTATCGCTCTAATTTTCTTGCCTGTGTTCAGTTCTGGATATAATTTCTAAGTACTGGGGTCAGGGAACCTGTCTGTCTTTATTGGAAATTGATGAGAATTGTTGCCCACGCAAAAACCATAAAACAGAACTGCCTGGTTTGCAAAAAACCTGAAATTTAAAGTGTGAAGATGGAATAGAGGGATGTGTGTGTCATGAAACAGTCCTTAGCGCTGAGGTGCACTCTGTTTGATGTGTGAGATGCATATCTCTGCTGGGAGATGGGGCAGGTATCTCTGCTTTATAGAGAAGAAATCGAAGCACATGAGAGAAGATGATGATGGTGGTATTCTGGATGCTCAATTCAGCTTGTGTCATATCTAGTTGTAGGGTTTGTTGTAGCAGTTTGTGAACTCTTTTTTTTTTTTTTGTGGGGGTGGGGTGGGTGGGTGATGGGCGTTGGGCTCTGGGATGCGTGCCAGAGGGTTGGAAATGGGAAGTGGGTTGGGTCCCAGAAGTTGGGTCTGGGAGTGCTGTAAGCTATGGGAAAGGGTGAGCTGTGGTAAAGGGGTAAATAAATGGGCTTTGAGGGAAGGAGGTGCATTAGCTAGCAGAGGAGTTGAGCTGGTGGTGGCTGGATAGGGCTGGGAGCAGGCAGGGCTTGCTCTGGGTGCGATGCTGAGACCTTGATGGAGAGGTGGAACAGCCGAGGGAACAGGCAGCAAGGAGCAGTTTTGCACGTGCAACAGTCTCGCTGGTGTAGGCAGCACCGTACTGCATGGGGTAATTCCCTGGGGAGTCCACTACATGCAACTGGAGGCGTCAGGTCCTATGCTCAAAAGTTTTGGATGACGTCAATGTGATCCTCTAGGTAATACCGTGATTCTTGCTAAACGTGCGTGGCGTGATCCCCAAGAGCTGCGCCGTAGGTAGAGGTGGTCTGCAAGGAAAGCCTGGGAAAGGCAACCAGCCTTCGAGAGGTGCCCGAGGGCTCTTTCCTGTACATGCCCATTCCCTTCCATCACTTCTCCTGTGCTTGCTTGAGGCTCATCATCTCGGGACAGGGTAACGGTGGTAGAAAATAAGGCTGATGTAGCTCTGAAGGGGAATATTGTCTTTCTCTGGCCCTCTTGCATCACTACGAGTTGCTCCTTTGGCTGTTTGATGGATTCCCATGTTTGCAGTCCTGCACTCCTGATGTTTGCATGTAGACTGTATTCTCTCCTCTCCCTTTTGCCACTGCGTGTGGCAGCATGACCTGCCTGGGAGGTGACAGGTAGGTGCTGGAGAGGCACGGAGGGGCTCTGGCCCTGTTGCCAAATCTATGAACATCTGGAGATGGATTGCAGCTGGTTCCCTCCCTCTTGCAGGGCTTCATTGCCTGTGTCCCCTCCAGGAAAGCTGCCGGTGTTGACTGTGAACAAAGGTGGGGGCATCCTATAAAATGAAACAGGAGTGCTATGGCTGTTAGGGTGTAGATGATCCAATTACTGTACAAATACTCATTACTGTTTATATGCATTTTTCTTCCATAAAACTTCTGGAGACGCCACATTTTCAGTGAAGAGTCCTCCCCAAAGTCACGTCGTTGCTCTGCCTTCTGCATCTGGGCAAGGGTTTTCCTCAAATCCTCCCGTGACTGTTTACGTAACGCTGATTACAAATTTAAATGTTTAGAAAAATTTAAAAAGTAAATTAAAAGTTAATGTTTAATTTTGTTTTATACAGGCAATTGGAAATGCTAAAACAACAAGGAATGACAACAGTAGTCGCTTTGGGAAGTACATTCAGATCGGCTTTGATAAAAGATACCACATCATTGGTGCCAACATGAGGACGTATCTGTTGGAAAAATCACGAGTTGTTTTCCAGGTGAGGAGCTCTGCTTTTTTCCTTCTTTTCTTTCTTTTGGGTGCTGTACTCTGGGAATTTAATAATCTGGAACTTTTCTTTGGATTAAAAGTAGCTTTCCTGGTGGACGTGGCTTCTAGATGTGTCTTTCAGGCTCAGTCTTTTGCAATTGTTCTTGATGGTCCCAACCTGGTGATTTCATTTTGGAGGACTGTGTACCTGGGAGACTCATTAGTTGGCCTCTGGTTGTTCCCTCCATCTGCCCAAGGCTGGAGACCCTGCTTCTGGCCCCGCTGCTGGGCAGGGATGGAAAGCCTTTCTCTGGACAGCTGCTGAGATATTTACAGAACCTCATAAAAAACCAGGAAGAATAAATTGCAGGCAGCAGTCTTCAGTTTGGAAGGTGGAGGAGAGGCAGGAGAAAGGCTGATGTCTCTGCTGCCCATGTCCTGTGGGTTTCTTGTGCAGAGCTCAGGACAAGCTTTTTTTTTCTTTGTGCTTGAGATCTAGCTCAGAAGTACCTGCAAAACTTTTGTCCTTACGCAAAAAAAACCCTCAACTAAAAAAAATCCTAAAACCAAATCATGATGGGAAGCCATGAGTGTAGGCCACCTCTTTTTATGTTACTGTCAGGTTGCAACGTGGTGCTTGCTAGCTCACTTAGCCCCGTTATCCCAGAGAGGGATAAGGAGTGGAAGGTAATATAAATGTATTTATTTCCTTTGCAAGATTGGCAGTGTACATTGGTCAGGGCAAGGCTTGGCACGTTCTTTCTCCCAGGTGGCGAAAGGTCCCCATCTTCTAGGTGGCACTGGGGGAAGCAGGGGATGGCGTCGTGGTGGCCCTGGGCTCAGCGAGCACTGGACTGAGAGTGAGAGCAGTGCTGCAACCTCTTCATGCCTCTGGTAACTCGGCGTTTTTCTCTGTAGGCAGAGGACGAGCGCAACTACCACATCTTCTATCAGCTTTGTGCCTCGGCGAGTCTTCCAGAATTCAAAGACCTCGGATTAAGTAAGTGCTTCTACTTCCCTGTGCACTGGCGGCTGTTGCTCAGGTGTGATGGCGTAGGAAGACATGATGGGGTTAGAAATGCTGGTCATTGATGAGGTCATATGTGCCTGTTCAGTGGGAGGTGGGAAAGGGGGAGGAGCTTGCAGGGCTTCTTCTCCCAAGTGGTGCATAGGTTTGCTCACGCCATCTCCAGGGATATAACATCTCCAGGGGTCACAACAACCTCATGCAACGCTACAGCCTTGGGGACGAGTGGTTGGAAAGCTGCCTGGTGGAAAAGGACCTGGGGGTGTTGGTCGACAGCCGGCTGAACATGAGCCGGCAGTGTGCCCAGGTGGCCAAGGCGGCCAACGGCATCCTGGCCTGTATCAGGAGTAGTGTGGCCAGCAGGACCAGGGCAGTGATCGTCCCCCTGTACTCGGCACTGGTGAGGCCGCACCTCGAGTGCTGTGGGTGTTCTGGGCCCCTCAGGACAAGAAAGACCTTGAGGTGCTGGAGCGAGTCCAGAGAAGGGCAACGAAGGTGGTGAAGGGTCTGGAGCACAAGTCTGATGGGGAGCAGCTGAGGGAGCTGGGGGTGTTTGGTCTGGAGAAGAGGAGGCTGAGGGGAGACCTGATCGCTCTCTACAACCACCTGAAAGGAGGGGGTAGTGAGGTGTGGGGGTTGGTCTCTTCTCCCCGCTAACTAGCAATAAGACAAGAGGAAGCAGTCTCAAGTTGCTCCAGAGGAGGTTCAGGCTGGACATTAGGAAGAATTGCTCCACTGAAAGGGTTGTCAAGCACTGGAAGAGGCTGCCCAGGGAAGTGGTGGAGTCCCCATCCCTGGAGGGATTTAAAAGATGTGTAAACGTGGTGCTTAGGGACATGGGTTAGTGGTGGGCTTGGCTGTGACAGGTTTATGATTGTACTCGATGATCTTAAAAGTCTTTTCCAACCTAAATGATTTTGTGATTCTATGATATGTGGTACCTTGGATGAGACACCAGGTCTCATCACCTCCAAGCTGTGCAGCAGCTTGCTGCATAAAGCGCATGAAGTTTGTGTTGCGCTGGTCGGTGCTGTTAAGCTCCTGCAAACGCTGCTGGTGTGTACGAGCTGTTGCTGGAGGTTACCCATGGTGGAAGAAACCTGCGTATGTTGTAGAAACTGCATGCAGAACCACAGGGAACAACAGGGTAGGTGGTAGATGCTGACTGATGCAGGGAGATCATGTGTTAATATTGTTTGAAACTTCTATAAAGAAGTGTCTTTCAAATGAAGCGTGAGTATGGGTTGATCTAGTCAGAGTCTTGGCAGGAGCAGTTGTGTCTTTTGAATCCATCATATTTTTTCAATGGTTAATTCCTGGGATGTATCCCAAATTGGATTTTTTTTCTCCAGGATTTGCAGCAAAACCTCTGTAAACCACCTGAAGAAGAGGTTTTTCACTTGCAGCAGGGGTTGCAGGGATGTGGTGTAATTAATTTTTTATCTCCATTATTTGCTGTTGCATAAAAAGAGAAGCGAGGCTTGAAACATGCTTTTAAGTGTTTAAAATGGTGAGCAAGGCAGGTTGTGATCCCAGCGCAGAGCATCTCGCCGCTGCAGTCTCGCAGAGGTTTCCGTTGTGGCTACAGAGGGGTAGCAGATCAAGAGAGAGACTTTCTTTCAGTTTCTGGGTAATTCTGGGCTTGTCTTAATGACTTTTTGGGTCACCGTAGGCACGTTGGCCTCACTTACTGGGTGCTGGTGCTGAAATGGAAGCGCTCCTGTTCTTGTCCTGTTGTCACCAGTAAACCTTGGTGCGTTACCCAACTGTAGTCCACGCTCGGTCACTCCCAGTGACACCAAACCAGACAACCACATCCGTGAGTTTGCTAAGGCATAAGATAACTTCTGAGACTACCTAAGCGTAACCTTAAATGTCTGTCCTAGGTCACCTGGGTGGGAGGTGAAGGTTTTGTGGGATTCACTCTACACCAGCCGTAGTGTGAAACCTGGCTGTGTAGGTCAAGGCTTGTGGTGGACCTGGGGCTCCTTTTGGTCTGTAAGGGTCCCAAAATGATGTTCTCCTGACAGTGGCTTCCCAGCTACCATCAAAAAACCCGTGTTTGATCCCGTTCCATGCTCACCCAACCCCAGAGCGCATGTCTTTGAGCACT
>NW_009605325.1:0-214 GCF_000690535.1 Cariama cristata
GAGATGCATCACTCCTGAGCTTGGAGGAGCTGATGCTTGAATATAAACCAGCTTTCTTGGGCCCCTCTTTCCTCCAGGGCTTTACCCCCTGGTACTCTACCAGGCAGCTCCCTGAAGAGGCCAAAGTCTGCTCTCCTGAAGCCCAGGGCAGTGAGCTTGCTGTGCTCCCTCCTTGCTGCCCTAAGGATCTTGAACTCCACCATTTCATGGTCAC
>NW_009605325.1:254-25953 GCF_000690535.1 Cariama cristata
TCCTTGTTGGTGAGAACAAGGTCCAGCATAGCACCTCTCCTCGTTGGCTCCTCTATCCCTTGGGGAAGGAAGTTATCATGAACGTATTCCAGGAACCTCCTGGGTTGCTTAAGCCCTGCTGTGTTGTCCCTCCAACAGATATTGGGGTGGTTGAAGTCTCCCATGAGGACCAGGGCTTGTGAACATGAGGCTGCTCCTGTCTGTCTATAGAGGGTCTCATCCGCTCGATCTTCCTGGTCGAGTGGCCTGTAGCAGACCCTCACTATAATGTCACCTGTCCCTGCCTGCCCTTTAACCCTGATCCAGAAGCTCTCAGTTGGCTCTTCATCCATACCCAGGCAGAGCTCCATGTCCTCTAGCCGATCTTTGACATATTTTTTTTGGCCTTTAAACCATTTAAGAATTATAGTGAATGAATTTCCATGCATTGATGTTATGATGAAGTGTTTATGAGTCTGGTTCTTTAACATGGAATACCAACATTGGAAGGCCAACATAAAAATGAATAACTAGGAATTCAAATGGTGCTGCATCTACTTCATTCTGCCCTTAGATTATGTTCTTTATTATGAAGTTGAAAAGTTGTATTTCATTTTGAAGCAAATTAATGCTGCTGAATAAAAATGCTGAGAGAATAATAAAAATACAACATTCACAGATGTTTGGATCATTTCATGAAACTTCTTGAATAATTTAGTTGGTGGATAGTATATAATTTCCCATCAGGAAGGCATAACCACACAAGGCCCTTGCAAGTCCTGCAGGTATTGACAATTTTAAAGTGCTACTGACCTCGGTAGAAACAAGGCTCTGTGAAACTCATTGAACTCAGTCCTTCCTAGTTAATGCTAGAGGAGGTATTTTCCTGCTAAGCAGAAAGAAGAAAAACCTCTATCCTTCAGTGAGATATTTATAGTAAAATGTATATTGATTATTCAGTATTAAAGTGCTAATTTTTTGAAGCAGTGAAACATCTTAAAGTCATAAGAAAAAACATTATAGTCAAACTAGGATAAATTGCTGCAATTAATCATTTAGCAGGTTACTCAAAGATGTTTTGAGAAAGTATGCGTAGATGGTTCCCCAGACACTGCCTTTTCATAAAGAAACAGTGATTCAACTAAGCAAGATGCTGTAAGAAGGATCTAAAGGAGAGTTGTTATACCAATTTACCTAATGATTGCAATATTCTTTTCTTCAGTATTCACTCATTAATTTCCTCTTAAATTGTTTGGTGATCACTTAAAATTTCTTCACTTCTATCCAGTTAATCTTTAGGTTTTCAGCCTTTGAGTGTGAGAAATCCTTCCTCTGCACTTTCAAAGCCAGATTTTAAATTCTTGGTGTTCAGACATCTAAGACCTGTGTGGTGCCTAATTTTCAAGAGTTTTGATGATATCATGTACAAATCTGGATGGAACAACAGACACACGAACCTTTTAAATCTAAGAATAGTGAAGTAACCTTTCCTGCCTTGAAATTGTAACACTGGAGAAATTGTGTTTGAAAATGCAGTTTTTGTTGAAAAAAAAACTTCTCTGAAAGTTACATGGACAAATAACACAAAAGACTAAAACAACAACAAAAAAGGTATATTCTTTGTTTGGGGCATGTCCTTACCTAAAGCACATCCTTTCCTTACCTTACTCCAGTATTCAGGTCTGGACTACCCCATCCCCATGTCTGCTGCCTGCTGACACGTCTGAGATGGACTCTGCTCCATCAGCTCATGGGCGCTGAGCCGTTGTGGGGTAAAGCTCCACAAATGTCTTTGTGGCATTTATGGTATCTAAATCAATGACAACTCTGAGGGGAAATTGGTGGCAAGTGTAGAACTTGGATTTGTTGCCAGCTTTGGTCTTTTTTGGGTGGCTATTCTGTTTCTTCACGAGGGAGATTCCTATTAGTGCTAATAGGAATTAAAACAATTTTGGACTGCTTCAGAAGTATACATATATATGTCCCTTTGCTACATATTAGCCTGTTTTCTGTCTGAGACTTAAAAGTGGAGTTCAAGCCTGCTGTTCTCTTTGGCTGCAAAGTGTTGTATATGACATGCAAGTTGCTTGACCTGGGGTGATGGGGGGGGATACGATGATGTTTCACATGATTGCTAAAAAGTTTCCCAATGCAACAAGGAGTTGGAGTTGCTGTGATGTTGGGAACAGCTGCATTTTGTTCAGTGTACTCGCAAGCTGTGTCATTCTTGTGCACGGTATCAGTTCATACAATGGGATGAACTGGGATGTTGTTCTTAGACCCATGGGATGCTAAGTTACACCAGTGGGGCTTGGGTAATTCTTGGGTAACTTGAGTTTAGGTATAAATCATCTGTCTTGCAGAAGTGCAGGAAGTTCAGAGATGAAGGAGTAGTCAGCTTAGATACAGTTTTTGTCACATTATCAGATGTTCAGGTTTTCAGTTATTCTTGACCCTTTCATTTAGTGCAGCTTGCTATTTTGGAGTCACAAGACTAAGGTCTTCATCTGTAGACTCCAGCCACAGCATTGCTTTGACTGGTATGTTTTGCGCTAAAGTGAACTGTGAACAAAGCACTGACGTTCTTCTGTAGGACTTGATTGCTTGTAACTTTGTGGTTTTAACGCTGATTTTCTCTGTAATTAATAACCACAATTTTTCCTCTACTGGAGAATAAAAGGAACTCTTTTTTTTTTCTATGTATTATCGCAATCAAGCTGGAAAATAACAATTTCTCTGTGATCTCTGGCACCGAACCAGAACTGATCATGTTCTGCGTGTTAACAGTTACTATCATAGACTGCTTTTAGTTAGATGAGTAAAAAATGGTGGTTTTGCATGCTAGGCTACTGAAGCGTTAGTACGTGTGTAAACATAAGCACACGAGTTGTCCCATAAAAGCAACAGCATCTGTTGCACGGTTGGTCTGGGGGCAGTGCTCAGTTTTCTCTCCTGTGTTTCTGTGAAGCTTGAGCAGTCCAGGTACGAGCACTGAAACCCAATCTTCTGAGGTGATTGCATTTTGGTTACTGCAAACTTCAAGAAATACGTTTGGAAACCAAAGACTCTCCAGTTCTACATTTGGTTTCACACTGATTCCAGCTTTCCAGGCCTGTCCAAGATAGAGGATCATCGGTTTTTTTCACAGTAAGCATGGCTTGCTTTGTGTTGGCTGTTTTGCCACTCTAGTATTCCACATAAGAAGTTTTGAACAATGAACAGTACTTCTACCTGAAGCCATTTTCAAGCCCGATATTTCACATACTATCATATGAAATAAATAGGAAGAGAAATTTTCGTATCACTGTTGCATATTGATAGCCTGTAGCAATATCTATTCCAATAACAGATGTTTTTTACCCTCCGTCTCATCAGGCATGCTGCATCATGCTGCCTCTGGTTTGCTAAAAATCAAAACGCAACATCTCACTCCCATTTTATTTAGCTACAGGGGCAGCTAATCCCACAATTTAGACATGTGAATGCCTAATCCCACAATTTAGATATGTGAATGCCTTCATTTCATGTATAGACAGGATGACCTGGTGAACAGTGGGAGATTTCCTAGGGTAAACGTGTCTTTACGGAAGTGGTGTCCTGCAGAGTGGTGGTGTTTTAGATCAGGGGTGTATCTCCTGTCTTGTGGTCATGGTGCAGAAATAGCTCTGATTTGGTTTAGGCGGCCAAGGGAAGGATATTTAGAAACCTTTGAAGTTGTACATTTGATTTTACTGTCCCCTGAGTCATCAAAAGGCCCTGCAGAAGCATTTGCCCGGACACAAGTGAGAGAGCATCCATTCAGACAAGGAGCTGTTGGGTTCACCCAGGGATGGTCTCTGTGCCGAGGACGTTGAGCAGTTCTGTGCAGAAACCTTGGAGTTGAACAACTTGTGCTCTGCTGTAAACCTGTGCCCATGTAAGTCTGGTACAAAAATCCATCCCTGCTGGTTCTGCAGTTGTGGTTTACATCTGCCTTGCAATCATTTGGCTGCACGACTTGCAGGAAGGGAAGGGAGAGCTCGTTGAAAAACGGCTATTTTGGGTCAAAGAGTGTTCTGCTTGTCTTACTGCATATAGGTATGAATGGCATCTCCTGGTGTCAGGCAATGAAAACTTGGATCCAATGCACTCTCCTGGATTTTTTGTTTGTTTGTTTCTTTTTTTTGTGTGTGTTTCATAGAGTATTTTTTAGTTTTTCTTTTGGTCTCCTGGTGTCAGACAATGAAAACTTGGATCCAGTGCACTCTCCTGGATTTTTTGTTTGTTTCTTTCTCTTTTTTTTTTTTTTTTGTGTTTCATAGAGTATTTTTTAGTTTTTCTTTTTTTTGTTGTTCGTTGTCTAACAAAGCAGCATATGGGGTTTTTTTTGTTCGTTGTCTAACAAAGCAGCATATGGAAGTCTCCACAGGGCTGTGGCTAGACCCCAGGCTGAGCCATTTCGAATGAGCTTGGGTGTACCTCTCAGGGCACTGAGGTCTGCGGTGTGCTTCTGTCCCCACTGTAGAGAAGGAAGAGGTCAGGGGAGATTCATATGCTCAAAACTGCTTCGGGTAGTTTCCTTAACTAAAGGAGCAGAAGTCATTTTCTCTCTCTTGGCCCAAAAATGGTCTTTTGTGCACTACGTCCATGGTGTTTATCGTGAAGGCGGTGAGTACTTCTTACCTTCGGTAGCTGCTGCCATGAAGGTGGCGAGTACTTCTTACCTTCGGTAGCTGCTGCCCCAACCATTGCTTTCTTGAGAACAAAAATAATCTCATGGAAAAATAAATTGAAAGGATTCTTTTCCTTTTTATTATTGGAGGATTGGTGGTGGGTATGTTTAAGATGACTTTTTCCAAAGACTCTGACGTCTTTAGGCATGAAGAAATGTTCCAACACATCCCAATGAAGTTGTGTAAAGACCTCTTTTATAGCTGCTTGCATACAAAGGAGGACTTTAATCTGAGGCAGGGATTTGGGGATTATAACAGTGATCAGGAGGTTCTCCTCATCCATGTTTTCTTAGCGATGTCAGAGGGCAGTGACTGCAATCAGTGGCAGTGGGATGCAGTACCGACCCCCAGTGTGGACACCGGGTATATTTTAAGGAACGTATTTACTTAGAGTTGCTGTGTTAGATTTCAGTGTCGTGGTATAAGAAAAAGATCGACGAAACCTCATTTTCCACCAACTATTTCCATGAAAGAAAGAAAAGTTTCCATTGCAAAATGGTTGGGTTTTGTTGGTTTTTATTTTTGGAGGGTGGTTGGTGGTGGTTATTGTTTTGAACGAAAAAAATGTTTTGTATTCAGAGTAAAGCTATTTTAATGTTTATTGTCTTTGACAAAGACAGTATTTAAACCAGAAGTGTTTCCTTTTTATAATGTCAAAATTAAATATTTTTCCTAATCTGCTTCTTTCTTTTTGACTATGACTATTTAGTTGAGACTGAGAAAAGTTAGGCAAAATTTCCTCAGAGGTTTTTTCTAATCTGCATTTTTAGTCTAAATATGTAAAGTATCTCACTCCTGAAGTTGCGGGAAAACTCACTGAGAAAACTGAAGCTGTAGAGTAAAATATGACTTTGTGTCTCAGGGCATCTGCTTAAGCCAATAAAATACCATGAAAAATATCGATGGTTAGAGAACTTAATGGCATATACAAGTCAGACAAGTACATAGGTCATGATATAGCTGAGTGGGTCATAGCTTACTAATTTTTAAAAGTTGAATAATTTTTAATTGAATTGTTCATAAATAATTTTTTGCTTCTACATGTTTTGCAAGAAAAAGAAAGAAAAGGAAAGAAAAAAGAGAAGGAAGATTTTATAAACAAAGACAATAATCGTATGGCAGAGCCATGACAATACATGGGTGGGATTCCCAAATATGCGTCAGAGTAAGTGAGTACTTTGGAAAATTGCATCCTTAGAAGTCAGCAAGTGCATATCTGCATAATGGATTAACATTTATTAGCCTGATTTGTATACACTGTAATGTGCAGACTCAAGTTTTTAATTAAAACTTTGCATTACAAGCAAGAATAGCTTTGACTTCTCAGTGGAACAGAATTTATTTACTTCCCATGTTATCCGTGCTATCTGAGTAGACACACAGAGCATGCAGTGCTACTTATGCACTAGGAGCTGGGAGGTTTCAAACAGAGGAGCAGATTATGAATAGCAAACACTGATAAAATGCATCTGAGTGAGCAATTGTTTTGTGCGAGGTTATTTGAAAATACTGAAGTATCTGAACTATGTGAATATACAATCTAATGCTTTCTTTTTTAAAAAAAAAGCCAGTAATCTAGAGGTTTTTTTGAATCCTCTGCCATAAAGCAGTGTGGATGCTGCTCTGGGATTTGAGGCTGATACCTGCCACAATGTCCCACGAGCCCGTGGTTCCCCTTTACCACCAATCCCCATCTTGAAAATGGGATAATCTGAGTGCTGTGGCAGTAGTTGCTCTGAAGGTCATTGCATGAAGCAGTGATGAGGGCTTGGACACTAGAACCATGAGATGCTCCATCTCTAAGGGTGGATTTGGTGGTCTCAGTCTCTTAAAAGTCATTAGAGGTCACCCCAAAACATGGACTGGAGCTTGCAGTGGGTGAAACCGCTAAGGACCTCTCTGAAGGGGTTTTCAGCCTCAGAAATCTGGCTTTCCTGTGCCCAATTTTTTGATTACTGCATTAGCATAGTGTTTGAGAGTCATCTTTCTTCACAGTGCATTCAATAAATCACAATGCAATATTGATCAGCATGTTTTTCTGTGTATGTTGAGTTAAAGCTAAGGTAAATAATGAACTGAAGTTAAATCAGACCAGTGACATTCCTGGAGGATGTCTTTTGAGAGAGAATCTAGTTGACAATATTCCTTTTATTCTTCAGGGATCTCTACAAACACTACAAAATCAGTTAGTTTGTTAAAATTGTGCCTCCTTCCTAAAACGTAAATATATATATATATATGGTTTTTTTAAAGCTGAAAAGTCTACTTTTGTTGACAGCCAAACAGCATCCTGTTAAAAAATGTTAAGATGCAGTAGAGGGGGAAGGATTTTGCATTCATAAAAAAGATTAAACTGACAGTATCTAAATAAACTCTGCTGTATCTTTTTGTGTAAGTTATGTAACATTACCAGTTACATAGATGCTGATAATACTTGTAACTCATTATTTAAGTTATATGTTCTTTTGACAGGGCAGACTGCCTTCCACTGGAAACTTTTTGTGGGAGGGGAAGGTGAGGGAAGAGAGAAGTTTTTACAATTCTGATTATATAAAGGGAAACAAAACACATGAAAGATTCAGTGAACTTCTTAAATGATGTTTTAAAATACTTCTCAAGCATTTGAAATATATATGATGAAATTGTATTCTGCAGCATGCAGAAGCTGGGTGTGTGTTCCAGAATTATCCTGCAGCACATTTATATGGATGATTTAAAAAGCCCCGGAGCCAAGAGTTTAGAATAGAAGTACAGACAGATTGAGACTGGTAAATATAGCACTGCTAATAGCATCTCTCTCACATGCAGACCGAATATTGTAGATGTGGAATTTGGCATATTTGCTTTATCCCAGAGCAGCAGAACCATGTGAGCGTTATGCAGGTCACCTGGCCAGAAGGCTAAGCCAGTCAGGCTTATGAATTTAACAAGCTAGAAAGAGATGAAAATTTTTTTGAAGTATTGTTTGCTGTAATTTCAGCCTTTGAAGCCCACACCTGCTCTTAGAATTATAGAATGGTTTGGTTGGAAGGGACCTTAAAGCTCATCCAGTTCCAATCCTCCTGCCATGAGCAGGTACACCTTCCACTAGACCTTCCACTCTTGTTTCAAGGAGAGAAGAATTTACATGTGCTACAGCTGGTCATGAATTTTTCGGTTCAGAGCCTGTTGCAGAAGATTCCTCCTGTCCAGGAGAAGTTCCTGATGAGAGGAAGACTGACCCCTGCCCACCTTGTGGTCTTGTGCAGGTTACTGGGATCCGGTTGCCAGTTCTGGGTCAGGACTAGGACTGGTGGAACTCAAGTGTCTCTGTACCATGGGGGAATGATCTCCCTCCAACCAAGGCAACTCTTAGAGCCACCTTGGTGCCCACCGAGAGCCACCTGGCTCAGCCATGGGACCTTCCTTCACACGGGAAGCTTGGCTGGGCACAGACACAGGTGCTTGCTACTAGTGGCAGGTGTGCACAGCCTGAGCTGCCAATCTCCAAACCAAGCCAATACTGGCTCAGGATTGCTTGTAGACAGCTTGCCTGGCAGATCCCAACAGATCAGTGTCTAAATGCTGTTCTTTAAAGCATGGCTTCACTGACTACTTTTGGACAACCTTTGGGGACCGTAGCTTGGGAACTAATAGCCAAATATTTGCTATATTGTCTTGTGTCAATCTCATTTTTATCAATGACTACAGAATTTTTGGTCTTTATCTTGGCATAGAATTAGTGGATGGAGTTGAGAAGAAACAGCTTTGAGAAGCTTCAGAAGAGACACAAACTCCTCTGTACAAGTATCCCACTTGTGGCCTCTATAGGCGAGAAAAACCTACCACTTAAAAAAGCAGTTTTGGTCTGGAACTGAATGTTGCTTGTCCTGGTCATTGAATTGATGTGAACTGAAAGAGGAGGAGGCACCTGGGGATTCTCTGGAGTTCTGGTGCCTTTTATGCGATAGTTGAGTCCACCGAGTCATGCAGGCAAGGACTTGGGTCATCAGGCATGGGTGTTAGCAATGTGCGTATCCACCTCTGTGCAGCCGTTGAGCTGTTACTGGCATTTTTATGGTTTTGGAATTAAAAAGTTCCCTTTAAAAAGTCTTTGCTTTTGGAATATCATTACCAGAGTAAAGGAATCTGTAATTGCTGTAAATGACATTAAAAAAACCAAACCACCTGTTTAAAGAAATAGATGTTAGTAGTTTGTTGCAGTTTCAAGCAACTGATCGTTTGACTCTTTAAAATTGGATTTGACTGCTGCTAAAAGATAATCCATCAGTTGTTTTGAAGGTGCTTTCCAATGTGCCCATATCTTTCATGAGTACGATTCAATGAGAGCTATCCATGTTCAGAGCACGAGCACAGCCCTCTTTTCTGGTGAACTCTGCTTGTTCCTCTTCATGGGGGTTTTTCTGCAGCCATTCCAGCTGTGTGCCACTGATGGTGGCTTGAGTTGTTCTCCATCTCTTTGCTGGTGACATATTTTTTTTCATGGATGTTTCCATCAAAAGTAATTAACTGTTTCTAAGAGAGGATGATAAATGTCAGATTACTATTCAGGGGCTCTTGGATGAAGTGTTTGATTGTAAGCATGAGCTATTCAGTTTTCAGAGTAAGTTCCCTGAGTCTTCCAATGTAAAAATCCTGGCCACTGCAAACGTGGTTCTCGGTTCGGTGAAGAGATCGATGATACTCTGCTCACTTTTACAGACTTAAAGTAACAATTTTTTTTGGTGCTTGCTCAGATCAGGTGGACCAAAACAGCAGGAAGTGCCTCTGACAGATTTCAAGATTCGAGTGTCTTCAATGAAACCCTGAGGATATCCAACATCCAGCGACACCAAGGAGGACGCTACTACTGCAAGGCTGAGAACGGCTTGGGTTAGCCAGCCATAAAGTCCATAAGAGTGGACGTGTACTGTAAGTAAACTGCTTGGGAAGTTCTTACTATGCTTTTTATTAACTCCTATAATACGTGAAGTTACAAAGAAGCGACCGGCTCTTTGTGAAGTCCAGTTTTGAACAGTGCTTTTGGGAGTATTTATTCAGAAGACTTGTGGCTGCTCCCAGTGAAGTCAGGTGGGGCTGCTCGCATGTGGAAAAATCTTTAAACAAAATCACAGTACTTCGCTAAGAAAGATGAAGCTCAGGTACGGTTCAGCCTACTTGGGTATCAGAGGAAGATTTATCTGCAGCTTGCATAGGGTGAAGATCTAGTACGTAGCACAGCTCTTAACCTCTTGTACTTTTGGCTGCAGTTGCCCTCAAAGCTGATATGGGAGCAAGTACAGATGCTTTTTGCTAGTTTGCTTTCATTGCTGCTGAAAGGTGTTGATTTTTTTTTTTTTTAAAAATGGCAATCTCTTCATGTTCCTGTGATACGCAGTTTTAAAAGCTGCACTTAAAATGGTGGACAGTGAAAAATACAAACTATCGGGATTGTAATGCAATTGATCACCAGAGCTGTGACAGAAAAAGAGGAAACAATTGAAAACATCATACTGCAATAAACCCACAAAATGGAATTAAAAAAAAAAGCCAATCTGACTTGCAGAGACTCCAGTGTCAGTGAGTGGGCTCTCGCTTGTGATCAGGCAGTTTATTGCTGTAGGTTTGATGGTAAACTTTGCATCTGACTCTGTAAATTATGTGGCTGGACTCTGACTTGGAAAGTCAGAAGACCTGAATGCCTAAACAACTGTGCGTTTGTGTATACTTCAGATAAAGAAAAACTGTTCAAAATCTGTTTGAATTGCTCCAAAGATAGAAAGTCTCTGCAGTACGCGTTTGGAGACTCTTCTAATGCAAGTGGTGTCATGTAAACAGTATGTTTACATGCCACATATATAGTTAAACAAATAGCTACAGCTCAAAGTTAGCCCTTTAGTCTCCCGAGTCCTTCAAAGAGAAACCTGACTGTCTTATGACTATAAAAGCATCGGGTTTGTGTTTCCCAAAAAGTACCCTCTCTCTGTCAGGTGAATCTCAGGATACATCTTAATTTAGAAACCCAAATGGTGACAGTTTTTGTGGGTTAGTTGTGGGATTGGTGGAGAGGGGCGACTGCCTTTTGGGGGATTTTCTTGCCTAGTGTGTGCACTTAGCTTCATGGTATGCTTAACGAGCTATAACATACCAGTGCCAAATTTGTAAATCCTTTATGAACAATAACTGAATTAGGAAGTAATTGCTCATTAACTTGTTGGAGTCCAATAAGTGAGCAGGCAACCGTAATGATTGCATATAAGCACGCCACACAAAGCATTCAATGTTTGTAATGGGGCTGGCCCGAGGTTTGCAGTGAGGGGCGAGCAGGATGCCTGCTCCAGGCAACATTCAGAGCTCAGTGATGCAGGTCGTGGTCCCAGCACTCCGGTCGTGCAAGCGCTCGGGCTGCCCCGGTGAGCCCCAGAGTCCTCCACGCACACACGGTTGCTGAAAGCATTTTGTAGGTCAGCCCTCTGTAGCTGTTCAATAAAAACCCCAAAAGCAAACGTTTAAATCCCTTCTGTTGAATGCCGTTCGGGCACTTCCCTCTTACCTCAGCATCCATGTATTAGATTCTCCTTAATTCTTAATTTTAAGCATGGCTGTGAAACTGATGTTGGCAGAAAAGGCAGGAGAAGCAGACTCAAGGCTGGGATGCTACATGGTCTGAACAGGAAGGGTAGAGAAAGATTGTTTTGAAATTTTGATTTTTCTTGAATTTCATTGGAATTTCCTTCTGGAATATATCTTTTTCCCTGTATCGTGTTTTGTTTAGCTATTAGTATATGTATTTGAGCAACCTGGTCTAGTAGAAGGTGTCCCTGCCTATGGCAGGGGGCTTGGAACTGGATGGTTGTTAAAGGTCCCTCCCAACCCCAACCATTCTATGATTCTGTGTGTTCTCAGATTTGCTATCTGGGATTTATTACGGGTTTAATTTTGGTTTTTACATCATATGCTGCTCCTTAATATACCTCAAATACAGATGATGTCTTTCTGGAACATGACAAACTTCAGGTTCCAGCTGTGATTAAATCCTCTGTGATTTCCTTTTTTATATAGACTGATATTTCACTGGGTATTTTCATCTGTTAATGATCAAATATTTGCAGGCAGACAGTAGTGCTGCGGTAAGCTTAAGGTGCCAGCAAAGATTAGATCTAACTGTGAAAAAAATAGGAGAAAAAACCCTGTACCACACAGAAAAGCTCGTGAGAAATCAAAATATTGGAAATTGAAATGTTCCTGTCGAATTCTCAAAATAGGTTAAAATAATTTTGACTTTTTTTAGTTGAAATTTTCTCATTTGATTTTCTGTTTGTTGAATATTTACTTTATAGTGTGCCATGTCAACAACTCTGGGCAGTACTGACTGGGAATATTGGGGGTGGGTGTGTTTTCTTGAACAATTGCCCGTGAGGTGCCTTTGCTGAGAGACTCCAAAACGAACCATAAGGATCACAAGTACTCTACCAACATTTTCTATCAAAATGTGTTTTGTTTTTTTAGTGAACACATATTTAGTAAAACTACATACAGAAAGACAGTTTTCTTACAGATTTAGGTAACTGTCAAAAACAAACCTGTGGAAACCAGGTCATATTCCCTTTTGAAAGCAAAACTTTATCATTAGAGCAAGAAAGAAATGTTTTTAATTTTTTGATGAAACCCTCAAATGTGTTGAAGGAAACAAGTAAAATGTTTATATTTCTTAACAACTGTATGGGTGAAAAATTACTTGGGAAGCATCTTGGCTTGTAAAGCTAAAGAGAGAAAACAATATTGAAGTTGTGTTCCATGTTAGTTTTGGATCAAGAGCACTTCCTAAAGGCTAATTTAAGTCTTCAGCCTCTAATTTAAAATTTTAAAAGGCACTACATCAGTGTAGCTTGAAAATGAATTGTTGAAAAAAATCCACAGAAAATCTTTGTTTCCTCATTCATCTCCATTATTGACTTGCTGGCTGGTTGGGAGATTTTAATATCAACATTTGGATGAGAAATCTCACTCTCCAGTAATTTCCTGTTTTTCATTTTCCAGTTAGCTCTGGCATTTAGCAGCACTTGGAGCCACATTTGCTGCTACTGCAATAATAATTATACAGATATAAGTGGTGAACAAGCCAGAGTGTTGGGCTGTGTTTCAGAGGAGAGGGGGAGGTTTTGTTATTTTTATGGACTTTCTGCAGTCTTGAAAATGCTTTTAGTTTTGTTTTTTCAGGAAGGCTCCATCAGAAGTTTCCAGATGCTTTGCGTGGATCTGCAGATGTCAGGTGTCTTATCTGTTAAAAAGGTCTCAAAATACTATTATCAGTTTCTCATGATCTCAGATGACCGTGACCAAATCTACTGCTTGGTCCTAGGTGTTCAAGAGGTACTTGATGCGTCTTCTGTAAAGAAGAGCTGAACTAAAGCTCTTGGGTGGCTGCAGAGCGTTTACAGAAACTTGCCTATGGTGGGACACCAGCAGCTGGTGCCTGGCCTGATAGGTGTGTTTTGGGTGTTGCTCGTGGTGTGGGTGGGAAGTGAGAGAGTGAACTGCGCTCCTGTGAAAATCTCTGTCCCTGTCTCTCACCCAGCGCTCGTTTCTGTTTAGGACGATCTGCACAGAGTGGATGCTGGGTTTCAGTTCACACACTGCATAGCAGGATCCAGATGGAAGCTTCATTCAGTACTTGGAAGTCAATAATATTAGTGTTCATAGATAGATGCATCTTATTAATCTCTGCAAGGCCTAGAGGTGACTTGGTATTATTTTAGTATACCGTGTAATTCTGATTAACCACTTTCTAAAAACTATCTGGCTATTAGTCTGAATTATGTGCAGCTTGAGGGCATAGTATTTTTTTCTGCTCTAAGAAATTAAACAAAACCCCGAACATTTTATAACTATGTTCATGGGTAAGGAACACAGCTTAAGGAGTTAAACCAAACACATGCAATCATTCTGAAAATAGCCAGGAGTATAAATCCTCTGCTGGACTGAAGGGAAAAAAGCGTTTCATGAAGAATGGGTAGTTCACGTTGTTTACAGTGAGGCACGTAACTGTGTATCCCGGTGGGCTGGTTTTACTTGGTTGACATCAGACGTGCCTGCTGGATGACTGAACCTCCAAGAGCTCAAGGGAAGTCCTTGACGTGTAGCATTCCCATCAAGCTGCATTTAGTCCTGACACTGTTTTTAGTGATGCACGAAGGAGGAGAGGGATTTTTGCTGGCACTTCTGCAGGTGATGGTGGTGGTACCATACCTACTTTAAATAAAGCTGTCATGGGTTATGTTGAACTAGGCTACAATCTCTTCTGTTCCTTTAACATACACAGATCTAAGGCATACCTTCGAGAACTAACAGTCCCTTTTGGTCTGGTGTCAAAATACTTGGATGTAAAAAAAGATGAAGGGAAAAAAAAAGGTGGTTCAGTGTTGCCAAAGATCTCGTTTTGTTTACAGCTATTCTTGGAAAGAGAGAGGAGTCCGTACCTGTTCCTGGACAGGCACAGAGCCTCCTTCCAACACTTTGTAACTCATCTTCTTGGTTTTCTTTCCTAGTTTCTTTCTAAAAGAAGTCATTTTTTCTTTCTGGGCGGATAGGACTGTGCTAAATAGACTAGTGACGATCTATTTGTTAGAATACAACTTTCTGTCCTTACTTCATGTGTCTAAGAAAATAGTTTTTTGCTCTCCCATCTCTGGATAAAGATTCTTGTTTCTCACATCAGATTAAAACAAACGCACTCAGTCCCCTTGGCAGCGTATTCTCAGGAGGGAGGTTTCCATTCTTGTTGAACCACCAGGAGAAGAAACTGCCTCATATATCCAAGCCGTATTCATCCTAGACTTGAACTCTTTTTCTTCTTTCTCTGGAAATATCCCTTTAAAGTACATCTCATCTTTCCTCTTTGAAGAAAAAGCTTTTGTACTTGACTCCACGGAAAATTTTTTCTTAACTTATGGAGGACACTTTCTCCTTTTATAAGGAAGGAAACTTATGGTATAAATTAAGTATTTTTATTTAAAGAAGCAGAACACCTACAAGAAAGCTTTTCGGCTTATTCCCAAAGGACAATTTGCCAGATTTTTAATGAAAAAGTACTAAATGCTTCATTGAAAATGTATTTTTGTATTCCTTTTGTTTCACAGATAGTTATGGACACAAGGACAGGCTGCGCAGCTTGAGTAAAAGAAGGTGGAGTGAAAGGTCAGGTTTACCTTAAAAGATTTCAGAAATTAATTTGGAAGTCAGGATGAAAAACGTTTATCAGATTTAGCGCATGGATAGGTTCAGATTTTATTGTGCGATAGAAGAGACACATACATTGTGCAGAAAACACTGCTTGTTGAGAAAATCTGTAATTCCAGGATTAAGAGGTTGATCTGGGGGTTTAAGGGAAACAACCGTTTCTTTTGCTCAGAGATGCACTTAAATCTTTGCTTGCAGCTCTATTTCCAGAAACCATCCCTTTGCACAAGATTAGTGAGATCCACCATAGGGTCTTCTCTTTGCATGAAACAAGTTAAGTCCATCCACCATCAACTGCTTCTGTGTGCACTGGATTTTGGCTGCTTTTCCATTGCAGGAACGTTGCGGCAGGGGGGGAGGCTGGGGCAGCCCGATGCGGTTTATTTGCAGCACTTGGTTTATCCTGTGGTGGGAATACACCCTGCACCAATTCCAGTCCTCAGTGTAATTCAAATGCAGTTACAGGATGGGGGAGGCTCTTGCAGGCCCCTAGCGATTCCTCCCAAATACCTGTTGAGGTGCATATATGTTATGTGTAGTATTTGTGGAGGTCATAGTTGTCTTGGGTCTCTGCTTACCCCCTGTGAGCTTTCCCTAACTCTTTCACTTCCAGGTTCGAATCTCTCATTTAATATTTTTTTTTTTTTTCCCAAATGGGTTACTTGTGTGGTTTCTGGTTCTCTGATGGGTCTCATGGCATGTAGCTGCAGCAATTGCTTTTGCTGTCCATTGTCTCCATTGCCACAGGGAAGTTTGTGTCGTTGACAACTGGAACATCTGCCCTGGGCTGGCTGTGGACATCATCAGGAAGCTTCAGGACCGGTGTTAGCGAGGCCTGTGAATGCTTGGGATTACATCCTAATCTTGTGATGTCTGTGAGGAAGACATCAAAGCAAGATCTAGCTTTCGTCTTGATTCCAAGCCCAGTCTTGATGCCCTTAATAATAGGGATAATTTTGTTCTGAAGAGTACCCTTTTCATAGGTGTTGTGCATTAAAGACCTCATCAATTCCTGTCTCAAACTGTAGACTTTGACAAAACACCTCCTGCGGCTGTACCTGTCTCCCAGGCTTCTTGATGCAACTCAGCCCTGCAGTCAGGAGGGATGGGACCTCCCAGCTTCAGTGTTTGTGATGTGGGATTGACTGAAACATGTTCACTGTTGACAGATTATTTTAGCAGACAGTTTTCCTGGTTTGGGATGACACAAAATGCTGCTGATAATACATGTCAAATGACAAAAATATCAAACTGCTAATCTTCTTCAACATTCGAGTGTGTCTCCTAGTAGCATGTGCAATCATGAATCTGCAAGAGAAGTGTTATTCAGAGGGAACACAGGGTCTGTAATTCAGAGATCGTGACGCTAATTTCCCTTATCAGTCTGGTGAAGGATGTTGCAGAGAAATGCTGAGTGTTGTGCAGAGGGATTTAGTTGCGTTGCTCTCCATCTTTGTCGTTAGTGTTAATGACGGTCATACTGCTCTGTCCCCATACTTGGCAGTCCAAATTCACCCCTAATTTTCTGCCCACTGCACAAGTCCTATTGTTAGGATGCAGAATCAAATGCAATGTCAGTAATTATTTAATTCCCAATAATTGCTCTGCTGGGCCACTGCAGAAGTACTCTGCATCGTGCTCCAACCTCTGCTGCGATGCGATGCCGTGGGGCTTGAATGTGCCTATTGGGAAGCCCCAACTTTATCTCTTCATAACTGGCATATGCACACGTGTGCACACAACTAGTATGATGTACTTACTTACGCAGAGCAAAATCGATGTGATAATGAAGATACAGTACTGGGAATGGGGAGGGGAACTAGCTGAAACTGTCAGCGGCTCCTTACATTGCTCCATGTCCTTCTCCACCTTCCCCAATTCACCGCAGTCCTGAGAAGCCAGAGAAGCTGGATTTAAACTTGCTGGGATGAGGAGGAGGTGATGTTTTCTCCCAGAGAGCTATTTTTGTCTGGTTGAGATAATTGTGTGCTCTTCTTGAATGATAAGAAGGCTGCCCTCCGGTTCCCTCTCACTACCCTGCTGGTATGTGGCCAGATCTGCCTGACACTGGGAAGGAAAGAGTGTGGGGAATTTTATATGGAGAAATACTAAAAAATTAGCTCTTTACACTAATTCTACTGAAGCAACTAATGCCTACGTTCACAGGGAAGATTTATAGCAATGGGCTATCTGTTTTATGTATGCAACTTTGGTGGTAAAAGTGAGTATTGAAGATGGTGCTTTCTGGTGAGTCTTAAAGTACCTCCTTAGATAATTGCCATGTTTCAGTCTCTTCAGCATCCTATGTTTTCCAGTTTCCATTGCACAAAAGTATTAAAGAAATCCCTTTCATTTAGCTTTCTCCACCCTAAATAACCTCCAGGTTTTAAAATATAGACACTGGCAGCATCTATTTCTGTAGATTCACGTGTTATTGTTGCTGCTAGAATGGTTCTGAAGAGGGTGAATGATGCAAGGGTGTGAGCTGAACTTCTCTCCTGACCACTATAGTATTCCTTTACATTTTTTTTCTGAAAAACACTGATGTAGCTGTTGGACTATTAATATTAGTATAACACTGAGTAGCAGCTTAATCTTTTTTCTCTTTGGGGTTCACACAGGGAGAATCTGATGCGATGTTGATGCTTTGGCACCTTCGGAGTGCGCTCAGAGTGCTGCTCAGGTGCTGAACTGCTGGGCTCTGTGCCTTCCGTGATGGGAGCAGGGTTGGTGCAAGGAGCTGGTTGCAGATGTGCACAGCACACGTTCAGCTCCTGTCGGGCTTTGCAGCGGGGATATTTCCTGCTTGGGCTTCTTAGGTGGCACCTTAATCCCACACATTCGTGGTGCATGTTTTCTGCAGGCTTCTCTGCAGATGTTTATATTGGTCTCCTGGCCACAGCAATTAATATATCATTCAGGGATTGAAAATATAGTTCAGCTGCTTCATTATTTTCTGTGCTGCCTCTTTGACTTGTGTTTGCCTTGTACTGGCTGCAGTGAATCATGTGTTCTGATTGCAAAGACATTTTTAATTTCCATCTCTGGTATCTACCAATATTCATTGATATGTTATTTGATCTTTTTTGGCCTTTCATTCATTAGAAACCAAGTGACATGCTTAAATCCTCATTCGTGTGGTTGGATGAAAGACCAGAAATAATGAGTTTAAAAAAAGAAAAAAAAAAAGCAGGAAAATTAATATAAGGCAATAGTGTAAGCATTGGAATATAAGGAAAGCAAATATATTAATCTTTCATCACTTTTTTTGCATGATACAATGAAAGAAGACACTTTGAAATGAGATATTATGCAGATGAAAAGCATTTAAAAGCTTTCCAGTATTGATAATTGTAATCTTTCAACATGAGAGAAAGATAAACTTAATTTGTGGGTTTTTGATTATTCCCTCTCTGAGGTCAACTTTGTGCGTTACAACATTGAAGCCTCTGAAAATGGCTGTGCTCGGTGTTTAGGGGAAGAGGACCATCTCTCGGCAGTAGGCAGCCCGGTGATGAGAAGGGTTAGGCTGGCTGGGGTGGACGGCTCCGGGTACCGCTGTGGCGGGGGTCTGCACTCAATCGGCACAAGACTCATAGCCGCTGGGGTGTCTGATGACGTGAGTGTCTTCATCAGACCCCAGTCTGTTTCCTGACTTGTAGAAACACAAAGATTTGGGTTCAATCCACACGAAGTGTATGGGTTTTGGAGCTGCAGATGTGTTTGGAAAGTGACAGTACGTTTCCCTTCGGGAAGAGGAGAGGAGTACAAGCAGCTGCCTTAGAGATGCCACACTTGCATTCATGAGGCTTTTCTGTAGGAGTATCAGAGACACTGCAGAAAGCAGAATGCTGGATATTAGTATGGACCGGGTGGTACTAAGCTGTATTGTCGTGGCTTCCTGGACTGCTGGGCATTGTGACTGTGCTCCTATGACTCACCTGAAGTAGCATCACTCCTGTCCGTTGGCAATGAGCAGACAACCTTTGCTCCATCGCTGGGACATAGCCAGCAGACTTTTGTGGGGTCAGCAGATTTGTGACCCCGGATTTTTGTGGGGTCAGTAGATTTGTGACCCCAGATTTTTGTGGGGTCTGCAGCCTAGCTGAGCTAGAAGCAACTGCTGAAGCTATGATCAGGTGTAGTAATGCCCAAACTTGCTACCTACCCTTTTCCGATTCATCTCTTTTTGTTTCCAGCATCACTTTGAAACTTCTGCTCAGAGAAAAAGGTGTTGTGCATGGTGTCTGGGGTCACTGAAATGACAGCAGCCAGGGATGCTCACCCTGCTATAGATACCTTGTGCAGGTTGGCCACCACACAACTGCAGCTTCACTGGGAGCGCAGTGAGAAAGGGATGGAGGAAGGAAAGAACTCACCCCCAGGGCTGTCAAAGGAGGTTTAAAACCATCCTCTCGGTGCAGTGCCAGGCGGTGGCTGAGGACTGAAGCCCCTGTCTGAGAATTATTGTAATGGCTGAAGCAACAGAGCAGTAAAACATGTAAACAACTCGAGGAAATTGTCTTTGCTTAAAAGCAATGTAAAAAGGATAGATTTCTTCTCCCTATCATCACTTTGGCCATTACTTGTGCCTGCGTTTTCCGTTACCCTGGGAGAATCTGCTTATCCTTTGCTATCTTTCTGATGAATCCTTTGCTGTACAGTTGGATCATGGAGAATTATTCTGCCTAATTATTGCCTGAGGAGGTACAAGATTGCAGTGGAGGATGCATTTGGGAAGCTGAAGGGCAGATGATGGTATCTCACAAATAGACCAGAGGCTGCTGAGCAGTATTTGGCTGAAATTAGTTTCCTGCTATGCATGTGTGCATCATCCACGAGAGTAAGGAAAAACAGCCAGACAAGGATGGGAGTGTTGCAGAATTTCAGAGGGCAATGAAAAATTTGTCAGCTACCCTATATTATCCAAAAAGAGGTTTGCTTCAGGTGTACAAGCAGAAATGCCTTTTGTAAAGATATGTCTTTGGTTGGGTTTTTGGTTTTTTTGTTTTGTTTTGATTTGGTTTGGGGTTTTTTGTTTGTTCGTTTTATTTCGGTGCATGTGTATATTTCAGGAAGTTTTCAGTAACTTTCATCTTTTTTTTTTTTTTTTGAGGGAAAAGAATTTGAAGTTTGAAGGTCTGAAGTTTGAAGACACTGCTTGTGACTGCACAAGACCTGGTTTATTCCTGCTTTTTATACAGTTGTTACACATTTGAGTATAGACGTTTCTGCTTCCCCTGAAAGGGGCAATGTCATTTTCTTTGGTATTGTGTTGGTGCTGGTTTCAGTTGAAGTCTTGACCTCTGGCGTGGGAGAGCAGGGTGGGCTCTCTGCTGCGGGGCTGATTGAAGACACTGCTTGTGACTGCACAAGACCTGGTTTATTCCTGCTTTTTATACAGTTGTTACACATTTGAGTATAGACGTTTCTGCTTCCCCTGAAAGGGGCAATGTCATTTTCTTTGGTATTGTGTTGGTGCTGGTTTCAGTTGAAGTCTTGACCTCTGGCGTGGGAGAGCAGGGTGGGCTCTCTGCTGCGGGGCTGATCTCTCGTGGAGCTGTTGTGAAAGGAGATTTCGCTGTGCGTTCACACGAAGGCCACCAGAGTTGAACCAAACTGTTCTTTCTCACAGAAGTGGAAATATAAATGGTGTAAATGATTTGACTGAGTAGATGAGAAAGTTTATGGTAGGTGACTGACAGTGGATTTTGGCTTGGGACAATTTCATACACGGTTTTTGTTTTGCAGGCAACAGCAGAGCTGGTAAGACAGAGTTTGTGGAGGCATTAATTACCGCATTTGCACCTTCCCTGGAAATCTTGTTCATGGGGTGCTAATGGCATCTCAGAGGCTGTCCTCAGTGGCGGTGCTTGTTGTGAGAACTCGGAGGCTGTTTTAAGCAATACTGGTAGAAATCACACTTGCACCTATACTGCTCCTCCTAGCAGTGACAGATGTTTTCCCGACATCAGTGGTGAGGAGCTGAGAGCAATCGTCTTCAGGAGGGTTAAGCAAAGCCTAGCACAGTGCCCGTGGATGTTATTCACCACAGTGGTCTGTGGGAACAGTATGGAAAAAGTAAGGAAGGATGTAGCTGTGTACTGTGGGACAAGTGAGGTTGCTCTACCATAAAATATTAATGCAAATGTGGAGCACTTACAGTAATTTCAATACCTTTTTACACCCCCAGCAGACACTCTATTCAGACTGAATTAAATAGCTTTGCAGTGACTGTTAAATGTTATCAGTTCCATACTAGCTTGTGTGCATTTTTATTTTCTACAATGAAAATCTTTGTACAAAGGAAAAGAAAAAAAAAGCACCTGATGTCGCGCGCACTGATGAAAGGTTGTACTTAATGCTTGTAAAATGCCAACAAAAAACTTGTATGTTCAGAATTGAGCCAGAATGATAAAATGCTGTATGGGTTTCAGGAGCTGCAAAATTCCTGGTTTGTGGTACACTTTCAATCAAATTTTTCATAGTAAACTGACTTGTTTTAACTCATCTCAGAAAGGTTTGCTGGGGCTGGAGAAGAGTTTCATGTGTGGAGGGGGTGGTTGGGGTGGAGTGGGCAGCTGGGTTCTCCTCCTGGGAGATGAGGTCGTTCCAGTCTGAACCCTGGGTACCTCCATGGCACCACAGAGAGCATCTCTGGCAGGATGTAAGGAAGGGGAACTACTGGTTGGCTTTGCTTTTTATCTTTCTTTTTATTTTCATTTAATTTTATTTTAGTCTATTCTATTCTTTTTCTGCCCCCACCCTTTTTTTTTTTAACTTCCATAACTGCACATCTGATTTTCAGCTCTGTGTGGAAAGCCCTGAACTGAGCAACCACACAGAAGAATCTTGAAAATGTATGTGTCTTCCTAAACTGCATTTTGGCCCCTTGTTGCTGCTTTTATGCCTCTGCACAATGGTCTGTTGTGACTTACTGATCATAACAAAAAGTTTTATTTTTAAAACCTGTTGGGAACTTGAACTGGTAATGGTGGGAAACGACCCCGAGCCGTGGCCAGAGAGCCCCAGGCACTGCACCCTACCCCTTTGGGCTGTGTTTGAATTCAATCCCAAAGAGAAAAGGAGGAAGATGTGGTTTTTCCCAATGTGGTTGCCTTCACTTTCCCTGAGTTTGTGCTGGATTAGGCTTGTTTTCTAAAAGCGTTTCACTTTAGGGTGCTTACGGAAAGTCATGTTAGGTGTACTAACATAAGACCTTGTTTTCCAAAAGGAAGGCATCATTTAGACAGCGTGCCAGGTCTGCATGTCTGTTTTTATAACACAAACCATTGAAACACACAATTGAAAACACAGACCTCAAATGCAGTAGGTTGGTGTAGGGATTTCCAGTACGGTGCAAATTTGAATCCTGGATGCTCCTGAGCAACAGAATTTGTTGTAAACACCTAATGCTGACCGCGGGGAGATGGCACGACGGCATTGCATAAGTGCCTATGCTCTTAGCACGGGGCTGTTTGTATTCAATGTCTCATTGCCCTGTTCAGCTATTTCTGCTCCCACTGGGAGTGGAGTACGGCGTCTGTGTGCTGCTCTGCAGGGAAGACAAAGGTTATTAGCAGGGATGGAGAGAAAATGGTTATGAAGGGGAGGAGCCTCATCATCATCTCTGAGAAGGGAAAGAGGATGAGTAATATGGTCGAGGAGTAGAGGTGGTATGATCCTTACTTACTGTAATCCACTGAGTCTGCATGTGTGATTTGCTGGGCTCGTAACATTGCCAGGATGGTTCTGTTTGCAGGAATTTATCATCAGTCTTGTGCCTTATGTCTGCTAATTTTATAAGTGCTGGGATGTCAAATTAAGAAACAAAAGCAGAAGGTCAGAAGCACCAGTAATATGGCAATCAATGCCTGTATCACATTTTAATAGCAAAAAGCAGAATTTCCTGACTGTTGGTAACATAGATCAAGGAAGAGCAATTCTCACGTCTGCTGCATTTGACTGCAGCTGTGTGATGAAGCACCCCTGTGAAAGTCTGCTCTTCCAGACACGATGGGAAGACCGTGGCATTACTATGGGTTTATCAGTTTTCCAGTACTTTTATTGCCAGCCATGTTTGGGGTGAGGATTGCATTTACCCTCACCTGCTTGCTTAGCAAATAGAAGAGCTAGAAGAATGTGAAACCCTGGCAGATATTGGTGAGCGGTCTGGTAGAAGACGAAGTGGGTGGCAGGATTTGGCAGACGAGGAAATGTGGAGAGCAGCGTTTCAGCAGGCTCTTGGAGCACAGCCTCCTGATTTCCTTGCGTTGTTACACCGGGGTGTGTTTCAGGTGCTAATTGCAGCCCCATCAGTCGGAGACCACCACAAGGTTTCGAGACATCCCTCCGATGCCAACGTGCCTGGCAGCTTCATCCCAGCTCACCTTTTGCAGGCCAGTGCTGGGTTTCATCAGAGCTGTATTTCCCGCTTCTCTTGTTTAAATATAATTTTAAATGCAGCTGCTATTTTAAGACTTGGCAACCTGCTGATGGCCTGATCTGAAATGATGTTAGTTTGCCTAATAGCTTGGGATTTTTATGCAGTAGGTGTTGGAACTGCAGAGTCCCTAATAGCATATTTTAGAGTTCTGATGGATTTTTAAATAGCCTTCCAGCATTAAGGCAGGCTTTCCTGTAATCTGCATTTTCCAGTAAAATAGCAGCCTGGTTACCTACTGGTCTGCAGTTTTCAGGAAACCTATTCATGCTCCTTCCCTCCTTTTCACGCTCCCCTGTTTTTGCCTTCATCACGCCATCGAGCTCCACGCACAAGGGAGGTGGCGTGACCTGTGGCACTTAATTGATGCATTAGAGGCAGCATCCCTGTGGCAAGGCCAGGGAGGAGGAGGAGGGGTGTAGGAGCATTACATCTGGAAACCTCAGTCCATGCAGTTCCTTATAGAAAATTGAAGCTGCAAGCTGATGCATACACCTGTGGATAACCTGCACCAACAGTGACCTCTGTCAGAGTACACTTTGTTTGGGAAAAAAAGCCTTTATGTAATCCTTTCCTTGAAATAAAGGAGAATCAGGCCAGAGAGCAGCTGTGGGTATGCAGATGTCCCCATGTATTATATGCTTTGCTACTTGCTGACAGGATTTGGGGGGGGTTGTTTTTCTCCCCAAATGTTTTTCAGTTTACACATACAAATATCTGGTAGGTCACTGGGATAGAACATTGAGGAACTTCTAATGCATGCAGATTTTCGGAAAAAATTTCCTGTGTTGTTCACGTTTCCTTTCCTTTTGTAGAAGTATCTGCATTGCTTACGCTTAGTAAAACTACAGTTAAAGTTGTAACATACCCTTCTGTGACGCCCTAATGCCGTGAGTTGGGAAGTCGGAGCAACCCATAACTTCTAATGGGATATAAGAGCATGTGTAGTGTCAAAATTTAATGTGTCCTGCTTTATCTTGCTCCAACGGGCTGGAGGCACTGCTCCATAAATTAAACAGCCAGTGATTAGCAAAAAACCTAAAACATTGCATAACCAGGGTTTGATACAGCTGGTGTCTCAAATGGCGTTTTGTAGCTTCTTGTTAAATGGTACCAGGTGACACCAAGCTGAGAAAGACTGCAAGGAGGCAACTTTGACCTCGGAAACAGGTTGGACAGATCTGAAAAGTGATGTGTGAAATGTGTTTTGGCAAGAAAGTGGCAGGATCTATGTCCTTAGCTTCTGCAAAGGAAAATAGACAGCAGGGAGGGTCTGTGAGTTGCAGTGAGTCTGAACGTGTCGTAAATGTGATGTGCAATTTTGGAAAGCAGAAATATTGCGTTTGGAAGGAGGTGAGGGGATATTTCTGTAAGGAATTGGAGTAGCCCTTCTGCTCTGGTGCTTCCTGGTCTGGGGAGTGCTACATCATACCTCGGGGAAGATGTGAATCGATGGAAAAGGTCAGAAGAGTGACAGATGAGCAGGAAAGTTTTCTGATGCAGGAGTAAAATGATTCAGGAGGATTGTTCACGGCAAAGAGAAGGCCAAGGAAGGGTGCAGTTAATAGGAGCCTTCAGATGGGCGAAAGAAAAGAAGGAGTTTTTTTCTGAAGATCCCCAAAGGATAAGACAGACAGTAATTGGCTTAAATTGCAGTGAGAGATCTAGGTTAAGACAGCAAGAAAAGCTATTTGATGGTGGAGATGGTCAGATACTGAAACAGGAGCTCCAGGGGACAGGGAGCATCTGTTGCAGGGAGCTCTTTGGGGACAGGCTGGAGGAGCATCTCTCGGTGCTGGCACCGGCAGAGCCGGTCCTGCCTCTGGGCACAGGAAGGGATGAGCCAGAGATTACAAGGGCTTTTCTGGCCCTTTTTTCCCTGATTCTGTTCCCAGCATCAGTCCTGACCAGAGATGTGATGTGGTTTCCTCACAAGAGTGTCACAGGCTGAGGTGGCATTTCCACAAGAATGAAAAATGCAGAAGATCCGTTAGAACATAGAGATTCAGTAACTGAATAACTGAACTGGGAAAAAACCCCAGCCCCTCCCTGCCCCCCAAATACCCCAAACACCCCAAAACATAAGCATATATCATATTGGATCATATTAACTATTATGCTTTCTAAAAATACAGCTCAAGAGATTTGTAGAGAGACTGCCGATGTGGTGGTTTCGTGTGTGTGTGAGATGATAATTAGTCTCTTTGAAAGCAGAAAATGCAAACCAGCTCAGAGGCCATTATTTACTTTATCTTTGCATAAATTCGTCAATGCTGAGAGGAATCTGTACATGTTATTTAAGCTTTGGGGTTGATTTCCCATGTACTTACAGTGCTCATTTGCTGAT